>NC_086450.1:77521006-77821006 GCF_028390025.1 Pseudophryne corroboree | reverse complement strand
AATGTGTGTGTTTTACATGTGGTGGGAGGTCCTTATGGGGATATAAAATGTATGTTCTAAGTGTGTTATGCATCCCTGACGACGGGCGGAGGCCCGAAACAATTGTTGGATGTTGTTCCAATAAAAATCTACATTGGTTGATAAAGTCTCCTGAGTGCCGCCAGATCTTCTTCTTTATGATTGGATGTCTACATCTCATGGAGGGCACCGGAGCAGATGCTGCACCAGCAAGGGGAGTGCCGGCCACTTTGCTTCAGTATATATATATATATATATATATATATATATATATATATGCCATATATCTGGGGGGAAAAAACCTTAGAAATCCTGCATTTGCCACTGAAGTGGGTGGGGAAAAATGACACGAGAGCCCGGCCCTGCTCCCAAAGTGGTCAGCTGCCTCGGAGAGGAGACATTCAAAGTAGGCAAGTGTGCTTCATTCAGCACTGGCGGTTATGCCCCACATTGATACACTTTATCAATAAACTGATTTGCGTCAGTTTATCATTATTTTATATGGTATGACAAAGGTTCCGCAGCTCCGTATATAGGATGGAGGATACAGGACCAAAAGTTTTGTAATTATTATTATTATTATTATTATTATTATTATTATGAACATTTATTTGTATAGTGCCTGCATATTCCTTTGTGTTTTATAATTGGGAATATTTGGGTAATAACATGCAGAGAAAGAGGTTACAGAGCCTACAATCTATAGGTGAACAGATTTGTAAATAAACAAAATACATAACTGCAGCCAGTGTACATAATTATGTTGAAGGCACAAAAGAACAGAAGAATACAGCAAGGGAAATGCGAGATAAATAGGACAGTCCATGTCAATGTAGTTAAATGTGACTACGAACCACATAGGCTGTGGCTGCTACTAACCACTCATATTGGTGCAGTGGCAAACACCTCAAACATTGGGCCTAATTCAGACCTGATCGCTACTGCAAATTTGTTAGCAGTTAAGCAAGACCGTGGCCCTCATTCCAAGTTGTTCGCTCGCAAGCTGCTTTTAGCAGCATTGCACACGCTAAGCCGCCGCCTACTGGGAGTGAATCTTAGCTTAGCAGAATTGCGAACGAAAGATTAGCAGAATTGCGAATAGAAATTTCTTAGCAGTTTCTGAGTAGCTCCAGACCTACTCACAAATAGCGATCAGTTCAGTCAGTTTCGTTCCTGGTTTGACGTCACAAACACACCCAGCGTTCACCCAGACACTCCTCCGTTTCTCCAGCCACTCCAGCGTTTTTCCCAGAAACTGCAGTGCTTTTCACACACACCCATAAAACGGCCAGTTTCCGCCCAGAAACACCCACTTCCTGTCAATCACACTCCGATCACCAGAACGAAGAAAAAACCTCGTAATGCCGTGAGTAAAATACCAAACTTCTTAGCAAATTTACTTGACGCAGCCGCAGTGCGAACATTGCGCATGTGCAGTTAGCGGAAAATCGCACCGATGCGAAGGAAAATAACGAGCGAACAACTCGGAATGAGGGCCCATGGGCCTAATTCAGACCTGATCGTAGATGTGCTAAATTTAGCAAATCTACGATCAGTTACATAGACATGGGGGCAGTGCCGTTTCTTGCGGCGGGCGAGCCGTGCAACCGCACGGGGCGCCCGCCACAGCACTTTGCGGGTCCTTGTTTCCCCCTCCTCCCTCTTCCCGAGTACTCCTGCTTGGGGGGCGGAGTTTTGCGGAATGACGCGGTTGCATCGTGACGTCATGACGCAATTGCATCATTCCGCAAAACTCCACCCCTCGAGCAGGTATACGGATGACAAGAGGAGGGGGAGCCAAGCTAGAAGGAGGAGGCGGCCAGCGCGAGGAAGGAGAGGCGGCCCGAAGAGCGGGAAGAACCTCTTCAAATGTAAGTACTCTCTCTACCCTCCCCCTCCCTCTCCCTTCCCCCCCACTTGACACTTGCCTTCTGTAATGTGTAAAATGGGGACACTTGCTTGCCATACTGTGTAAAATGGGGACTCTTGCCTGCCGTACTGTATAAAATGGGGACGCCTGCCATACTGTGTAAAATGGGGACTCTTGCCTGCGTAATGTGTAAAATGGGGACACTTGCCTGCCATACTGTATAAAATGGGGACTCTTGCCTGTGTAATGTGTAAAATGGGGACACTTGCCTGCCGTACTGTATAAAATGGGGACTCTTGCCTGCCGTAATGTGTAAAATGGGGACTCTTGCCTGCCATACTGTATAAAATGGGGACTCTTGCCTGCCGTAATGTGTAAAATGGGGACACTTGCCTGCCGTACTGTATAAAATGGGGACTCTTGCCTGCCGTACTGTATAAAATAAGATTTACTTACCGGTAAATCTATTTCTCGTAGTCCGTAGTGGATGCTGGGGACTCCGTAAGGACCATGGGGAATAGACGGGCTCCGCAGGAGACAGGGCACTTTAAGAAAGAATTTGGATTCTGGTGTGTTCTGGCTCCTCCCTCTACATCCCTCCTCCAGACCTCAGTTAGAGAAACTGTGCCCGGAAGAGCTGACAGTACAAGGAAAGGATTTTGGAATCCAGGGCAAGACTCATACCAGTCACACCAATCATACCGTCAGGGCCGTTTCTACAGGCGTGCGAGCCGTGCATTTGCACGGGGCGCCCACTGCGGCTCATGCTGCCAGCAGCTGCATTCAGTATTTTGATTCCCCCCTCCCCTCCGTTTTACTCCGCTCGCTGGGCGGAGCTATGCATTGTGACGCGATTGCGTCCCGACGTCATGACGCCGTGACGTCATGATGCGAAACGCCGGCGGTTTAGGTAGACGCCGCGGAGGAGCGGGTGGGCGCCATTGTAAGTCCGTCAGGCGCCAGGGGCAAGCTGAGCTGAGGACGGTAATTTGGCTGGCAGTGGCTGTGTGCTGATGGTGGAGTGGCTACGGAGGATTAGCTGTAGGCCGCATTTCAAAGGTAGCGTAGCACTGACAGACTCACTGACCACGCTTATTCTGCAGCCAGCAGTCTCTCACTGTGAGAGACTGTTGGCTGCAGAATAAGCGCGGTCAGTGAGTCAGTCTCACCCAGTCACAGTCAGACTGCTGGGTTTGTGTCTTTGTGTGGGGTGTGGGGGGGGGGGGGGAGAGAAGAGAAAGGAAATTAAAAAAAAATAATGGGATTCCATGTTGCTCTGGGGGGCGCCTCACAGTCACACTGCTGGCTTGCTGGGTTTTTTCTTAGGATGGATTTGTGTCTTTTTCCAGGGAGGATGGGGGGAGAGGGGGGGGGGGGGTGTAGGTAAATGAAGGCTATAGATAGGAGCCTGCAATGTATTTCTCCACCCTTTTTTTTGGGTGGAGGGGGATAAATTGCAGGCTCCTATTTATAGCCTCCATTTACCTACCTCCCCCCCCCCCCACACACCTCCCCCTGGAAAGACACAAATTCTCCCTGAAAAAAAAAACACAGCAAGCCAGCAGTCTGATTGTGAGGCGCAGTGCCGTTTCTAGCGGCGGGCGAGCCGTGCAACCGCACGGGGCGCCCGCCGTGGCACTTTGTGACCACTGCTCTCCTCCCTCTCTCTCCCCCCGAGCGCTCCTGCTCGGGGGGCGGGGCTTCGCGTCATTTCGTGAAGCCCCGCCCCCCGAGCAGGAGCGTTCGGGGGGAGAGAGAGGGAGGAGAGGAGGACTGGAGATAACCATCGACAGAGGAGGCGGCCGGCGCGCGGGACCCGAAGAGCGGCAAGTTGTAAGTATTCATTCTCTCTCTCTCTCTCTCTCTCTCTCTCTCTCTCTCTCTCCCCCTCCCTCCCCCCACTTGACACCTGCCGCACTGTGTAAAATGGGGATACCTGCCGCACTGTGTAAAGTGGGGATACCTGCCGCACTGTGTAAAATGGGGGCACCTGCCGCACTGTGTAAATGGGGATACCTGCCGCACTGTGTAAAATGGGGGCACCTGCCGCACTGTGTAAAATGGGGGCACCTGCCGCACTGTGTAAAATGGGGGCACCTGCCGCACTGTGTAAAATGGGGGCACCTGCCGCACTGTGTAAAATGGGGATACCTGCCGCACTGTGTAAAATGGGGATACCTGCCGCACTGTGTAAAATGGGGATACCTGCCGCACTGTGTAAAATGGGGATACCTGCCGCACTGTGTAAAATGGGGATACCTGCCGCACTGTGTAAAATGGGGGCACCTGCCGCACTGTGTAAAATGGGGGCACCTGCCGCACTGTGTAAAATGGGGGCACCTGCCGCACTGTGTAAAATGGGGGCACCTGCCGCACTGTGTAAAATGGGGGCACCTGCCGCACTGTGTAAAATGGGGATACCTGCCGCACTGTGTAAAATGGGGATACCTGCCGCACTGTGTAAAATGGGGGCACCTGCCGCACTGTGTAAAATGGGGGCACCTGCCGCACTGTGTAAAATGGGGGCACCTGCCGCACTGTGTAAAATGGGGGCACCTGCCGCACTGTGTAAAATGGGGGCACCTGCCGCACTGTGTAAAATGGGGACACCTGCCTGCCGCACTTTGTAAAATGGGGACACCTGCCTGCCGCACTTTGTAAAATGGGGACACCTGCCTGCCGCACTTTGTAAAATGGGGACACCTGCCTGCCGCACTTTGTAAAATGGGGACACCTGCCTGCCGCGCTGTGTAATATGGGGACACTTGCCTGGTGTAATGTGTAAAAAGGGGACTTTTTTATTTAAATTTTTTCCCCCTGTGGTGGGTGTGATATCAGACGAGACCACGCCCACTGTAATGAGACCACGCCCATTTCAATCAGGCCACACAGCCTTATCGGGAGCGCGCGCATGCTTTTTTTCTGGCTATATGGGGGGGGGGGGCACGCAATTTTTTTTTTATAGCAATGGGGGGGGGGGGGGGGGGGGCGCATTTTGAAATCTCGCACTTTGAGCCAAATTGTCTAGAAACGGCCCTGCATACCGTATCACTCGTGATAAATTTACCCAGTTAACAGTATGAACAACGGAGCATCAGATCAACCCTGATGCAACCAAACATAACCCTTATTTAAGCAATAACTATATACAAGCATTGCAGAAGAAGTCCGCACTTGGGACGGGCGCCCAGCATCCACTACAGACTACGAGAAATAGATTTACCGGTAAGTAAAATCTTATTTTCTCTAACGTCCTAGTGGATGCTGGGGACTCCGTAAGGACCATGGGGATTATACAAAAGCTCCCAAACGGGCGGGAGAGTGCAGATGACTCTGCAGCACCGAATGAGCAAACACAAGGTCCTCCTCAGCCAGGGTATCAAACTTGTAAAACTTTTGCAAAAGTGTTCGAACCTGACCAAGTAGCTGCTCGGCAAAGCTGTAATGCCGAGACCCCTCGGGCAGCCGCCCAAGAAGAGCCCACCAGCAGCAGAATGAGCCTGCTGAATCGTGTTACAGATCCAGCGAGCAATAGTTTGCTTTGAAGCGGGAGCACCCAGCTTGTTGGGTGCATACAGGATAAACAGCGACTCAGTTTTCCTGACTCTAGCCGTTCTGGCTACATAAACCTTCAAAGCCCCGACCACATCTAGTAACTCGGAATCCTCCAAGTCACGAGTAGCCACAGGCACCACAATAGATTGGTTCATATGAAAAGATGACACCACTTTTGGCAGAAATTGCGGACGGGTCCGCAATTCTGCCCTGTCCATATGGAAAACCAGATAGGGGCTTTTATGTGACAAAGCCGCTAATTCTGACACACGCCTAGCTGAAGCCAAGGCTAATAGCATTACCACCTTCCACGTGAGAAATTTTAATTCCACGGTTTTAAGTGGCTCAAACCAGTGTGACTTCAGGAAACTCAACACCACGTTAAGATCCCAAGGTGCCACTGGAGGCACAAAAGGGGGCTGAATATGCAGCACTCCCTTTACAAACGTCTGAACTTCAGGTAGAGAAGCCAGTTCTTTTTGAAAGAAAATGGATAGGGCCGAAATCTGGTCCTTAATGGAACCCAATTTTAAGCCCAAAGTCACTCCTGACTGTAGGAAGTGAAGAAAATCGGCCCAGCTGGAATTCCTCCGTTGGGGCATTCCTGGCCTCACACCAAGCAACATATTTTCGCCATATACGGTGATAATTTTGAGCCGTCACATCCTTCCTAGCCTCTATCAGCGTAGGAATGACCTCATCCGGAATGCCTTTTTCTGCTAGGATCCGGCGTTCAACCGCCATGCCGTCAAATGCAGCCACGGTAAGTCTAAGAACAGACAGGGCCCCTGTTGCACAAGTCCTGTCTTAGAGGCAGAGGCCACGGGTCTTCTGTGAGCATTTCTTGCAGATCTGGATACCAAGTCCTTCTTGGCCAATCCGGAACAAAGAGTATTGTTCTCACTCCTCTTTTCCTTATGATTTTCAGCACCTTGGGTATGAGAGGAAGAGGAGGAAATACATAGAACGACGGGAACACCCACGGTGTCACCAGTGCGTCCACAGCTATCGCCTGAGGGTCTCTTGACCTGGCGCAATATCTCTGCAGCTTTTTGTTGAGGCGGGATGCCATCATGTCCACCTGTGGCAGTTCCCATCGACTTGCAATCTGCATGAAGACTTCTTGATGAAGTCCCCACTCTCCCGGGTGGAGGTCGTGCCTACTGAGGAAGTCTGCTTCCCAGTTGTCCACTCCCGGAATGAACACTGCTGACAGTGCGCTTACGTGATTCTCCGCCCAGCGAAGAATTCTGGAGGCTTTTACCATCGCCACCCTGCTCCTTGTGCCGCCTTGGCGGTTTACATGAGCCACTGCGGTGATATTGTATGACTGAATCAGAACCGGTTGGTCGCGAAGCAGGGTCTCCGCTTGACTTAGGGCATTGTATATGGCCCTTAGTTCCAGGATATTGATGTGAAGGCAAGTCTTCTGCCTTGACCACAGCCCTTGGAAATTTCTTCCCTGTGTGACTGCCCCCCACCCTCGGAGGCTTGCATCCGGGGTCACCAGGACCCAGTCCTGAATGCCGAATCTGCGACCTTTGAGAAGGTGAGCACTCTGCAGCCACCACAGGAGAGACACCCTGGCCCTGGGGGATAGGGTGATTAATCTGAAGATGTGATCCGGACCACTTGTCCAGTAAGTCCCATTGGAGGTCCTCGCATGGAACCTGCCGAAGGGAATGGCCTCGTATGATGCCACCCTCCTTCCCAGGACTCGAGTGCAGTGATGCACTGACACCTGTTTTGGCTTTAATAGATTCCTGACCAGTGTCACGAGCTCCTGAGCTCTCTCTATCGGGAGATAAACCCTTTTCTGGTCTGTGTCTAGGATCATGCCTAGGAGAAGCAGATGAGCTGTAGGAACCAACTGCGACTTTGGAATATATGGAATCCAGCTGTGTTGCCGTTACACTTCCAGAGAAAGTGATACGCTGTTCAGCAACTGCTCTCTTGATCTCGCTTTTATGAGGAGATCGTCCAAGTACGTGATAATAGTGACACCTTGCTTCCGCAGGAGCACCATCATTCCCACCATTACCTTGGCGAATATTCTCAAGGCCGCGGAGAGACCAAACGGCAACGTCTGAAATTGGTAATGACAATCCCGTACCGCAATTCTGAGGTACGCCTGATGAGGTGGATAAATGGGGACATGAAGGTATGCATCCTTTATGTCCCGAGTCACCATAAAATCTCCCCCTTTCAGGCTTGCAATGACCGCTCTTAGCGATTCCATCTTGAACTTGAACCTTTTCAGGTATATGTTCAGGGATTTTAAATTCAATATGGGTCTGACCGAACCGTCTGGTTTCGAGACTACAACATGGTCGAATAATAACCCCCTCCTTGTTGAAGGAGGGGAACCTTGACCACCACCTGTTGAAGATACAATTTGTGAATTGCAGTTAACACTGTTTCCCTCTCGTGGGGGGAAGCCGGCAGGGCCGTCGGTGAGAGGGCATCTTCTCAAAGTCCAGCTCGTATCCCTGAGACACAATATCTATTGCCCAGGGATCTAACAGGGAGTGAACCCACTTGTGGCTGAACTTACGAAGGCGTGCCCCCACCGGGCCTAGCTCCGCTGTGGAGCCCCAGCGACATGCGGTGGATTTTTGTAGAGACCGGGGAGGACTTCTGTTCCTGGGAACTAGCTGTGTTGTGCAGCTTCTTTCCTCTGCCCCCGCCTCTGGCGAGAAAGGACGCACCTCGGACTTTCTTGTTTCTTTATCCGAAAGGCTGCATTTGATAATGTCGTGCTTTCCTAGGCTGTGCAGGAATATAAGGCAAAATATCAGAATTACCAGCTATAGCTGTGGAGACCAGGTCCGAGAACCCTTCTCCACACAATCCTCAGCCTTCCATATGCCTCTTAAGTCGGCATCATCTGTCCATTGCATATTCTACAGGACACGTCAAGCAGAAATCGACATAGCTTTGACTCTAGGACCCAGTATACTCATGTCTCTTTGGGCATGTTTTATATATACATATCTCTTAAGACAGCATCTTTAATATATATATATATACACATATGTATATCTATATACATACTAGGGTCTCAATCTCTGCTGATAAGGTACCTGTCCACGCTGCCACAGCGCTATAAACCCATGCCGACACAATCGCCGGTCTGAGTAGTGTACCAGAATGTGCACGCTATCTGCAGGATCCCTGAGAATAGCTGTTACGTCAGGGCTACCTTTTGGGCAAACGTGACACCCTAGGGGAAGATTCCCATCATATCCTGGCCCTAGTGGGGAAAGGATACTGCCTGAGAATTCTTTGTGGGAAACTGCAGTCTCTTGTCTGGAGATTCCCGCTTTTTTTCCTCATGAGAGGAGGGAAATTTACCTCAGCTTTCTTCCCCTTAAACATGTGTACCCTTGTGTCAGGGACAGATGCGTCATCAGTGATATGCAAATTATCTTTTATTACAATAATCATATATTGAATACTTTTCTGCCATTTTGGCTGTAACTTTGCATTATCGTAGTCGACACGGGAGTCAAACTCTGTGTCGATATCAGTGTCTATTATTTTGGATAGTGAGCATTGAGAGACTCTAAAGGTCTCTGCGACATAGGGACAGACATGGGTAGATTTCCTGTCTGTTTTCTAATCTTTTGTGCAATAAATTCACCTTAGCACTTAATACTTTCTTTTTAGCAAGCTCAGGAGAGCTCACTAAGTAGCACCCAGCTCGTCCCGGCACAGATTCTAACTGAGGTCTGGAGGAGGGGCATAGAGGGAGGAGCCAGAACACACCAGAATCCAAATTCTTTCTTAAAGTGCCCTGTCTCCTGCGGAGCCCGTCTATTCCCCATGGTCCTTACGGAGTCCCCAGCATCCACTAGGACGTTAGAGAAATTGGGGACACTTGTCTGCCGTACTGTATAAAATGGGGACATTTGCCTGCCGTACAGTGTAAAATGGAGACTCTTGCCTGCGTAATGTGTAAAATAGGGACACTTGCCTGACGTACTGTATAAAATGGGGACTCTTGCCTGCCATACTGTGTAAAATGGGGACTCTTGCCTGCCGCAATGTGTAAAATGGGGACTCTTGCCTGCGTAAAGTGTAAAATGGGGACACTTGCCTGACGCAATGTGTAAAATGGGGACACGTGCCTGCTGTAATGTGTAAAATGGGGACCCTTGCCTGCCGTACTGTATAAAATATTAAAATGGGGACTTTTTTATTTTTTTCCTGTGGTGGCTGTGATGATGAGACCAGATGAGTCCACGCCCATTTTAATGAGATCACACCCATTATAATGAGGCCACGCCCCCTTGCCGGGGGCGCACGCATGCTTTTTCTTTTCATATCTATATTAGATTTCCATGGGTCCACTGGCACTAGTAACCTTATAAACTGACCGCCAGAACTGAAAGAGTTACTTCTATTTTTCATGTCCCCCTCATTGTTCTTAGGGGCCAGGTAGGCACTAGAACCATGTTCCCACTTGGCACCTGAGGGACCTGCTTTAGAACACCAGTACAAAGCTAGAATGGGAGCTTTTACTTTACCCATATTCCAACAGTCCAGTTGACGCCAGAGGCAGAACTCCCAGAGGCAATGGAGGCATCACCAGCTATTAAGAGGGCACTGAGGAGCAGGCCCAACAACATTGGGGTACAGGGGCCCACAGATAAATCCATCTACAGCTGTTGTCTCTGCCCTGCTGATTACTGCAGTGGCGCAGGCAGCAGTTATGGTTGGATCAATCTGTGGGGTCTGGAGACCCACTGTCCCTTTATCATTCGGCACCGCTGGTGGATGGTACAATAAGGTTCTTTGTTTATTGCAACATGTCATATGTCACGCCGAACCACTGAAAGACATGAGAGCTGCGTCATAAAGTGGAGCATCCAGAAGACACAGAAAAAGGTAAGTGTCTGTGGGCTGGAGCTAGAGGAATGCAGGAGCTGTAGCTGGAGAAATACTGCGGCGCTGGCAAGAGCTAGAGAGACACTGGGGGGCTGGAAAGATGACATGGTCCTGACTGGAGGTGGAAATACAGTCTGGGGCTGGAGGGACAGAATTGGGCTAGCTGGAGCTGGAGTGACAATGGTGGGTGCTGGCTGGAGCCGGAGAGACAGAAGGGTGCTGGCTGGAGCTGGAGAGACAATGGGGGGTGCTGGCTGGAGCTAGAGAGATGGAAGGGTGCTGGCTGGAGCTGGAGAGACAATGGAGGTGCTGGCTGGAGCTGGAGAGACAGAAGAGTGCTGGCGGGAGCTGGAGAGACAATGGGGTGCTGGAGGGACAGAATGGGGCTGGCTGGAGCTGGAGAGGCACTGAGGGGGCTGGAAAGATAGAAGAGGCCTGGCTGGAGCTGAAGGGACAGAATGGGGCTGACTGGAGCTGGAGAGACACTGGGGGGGATCTAGAGACAAGGGCTGGCTGGAGCTGGAGAGACACTAGGGACCAGAGAAATAGAAGGGTACTTGCTGGAGCTGGAGAGACACTGCAGGGCTGGAGCTGCAGAAACAAGGGGGAAAGAGGCTGTAAAGCCCAATGGGAGATGAGGCTGAAGAGAACTGGGGGGAAGCGGCTGGAGAATATCCACAGCTGGCAGTACTACTACCACATTACTTCCTTCTTTGCCCCATCAGCTGTGTAATGCGCATGCACCGACAGACATTGGAGCATGCTCAAGCCCAAGCCACCGGGGGGGCACCACCATCTACTTCGCCTCTGGGCACCTGGTATGAACTTACACCCATGGTCTTTGTAAATTGTTTCTCACATTTCTATAATTTAGCACCTGTGTCTCATCGTAGCTGCATCAGAGTTGCTTGTTAAGAACAACACTGCCTAGTGGGATGCATGGCTCACCTCACACATATTGGTTCTCTGTGTTTTGCCTTTTTCACTAGGGTAGCGTCCAAGTCGCACACCACTGCTGCATGCAATGCCGGTGGCAGTGTCTAGGGTACTCGAGCATTGTAATTTTGTCCCATTTAGATGAGCATTCCGTACATAACTGTGGCATGATGCATGGCGCAATTTAGTTGCATTAACTGTGGTTTGCCAAAACAGCCGTATTTGAAATAAATAATTTGAGAATAGGTGTGTATGTGGACATATCTGTAGCCCCAGTGGCCTGCTGGTGCAAGGAGACCTTAGGTACGTGTTATAACCATAACCTCCACTGCAGAGGAAAGTAGACCGCAGCCAACCAAAGTTCCCTCAGGACTAGAGGGATGTGAAATAGGACCAAAATAAGTTAGATGGAAACAACAAATTATCTCCTACATTGTACCATGTGGGGATAGGTCACGGCTGACACCTCACTAGGCTGTAGATGATGTTTGGAGGCTTACCTTTCCGACATCCTGGCAGTCGGTCGATCAGGATCCCGGCTGTCTGATGCCGACGCCGGCATTGTGATTCTATTCGTAATGCGGCGCCGGCATTCTGATCAGTGTCAGGAGTCCGGCATTGGTCTTTCGGCAGCCGGGATGCCATTCGACCATATCCCTTTTATTTTACTTACACTCAACTGTCCTTCTTAAGCAGGTTGATTCTTTACCAGTTGTTAATAAGAGATTGTTTAGATGCAGGTGAGACTATGGTCCAGGGACCCCTTTACCAAGGTTGGTAGTGCTAGTGCCCCTTCTTTTCTCTCTTCTCGTTCAATTTATCCACCTTATTAGGGGATGCTTGTGTTAAGTTTGGCACTTTAACAAATAAACCTAGAAAATCCCTATTTGATTGATGGTCTACAGGCAATGTTTAAAGGTAGGTGACAGAATGATATATCTGTGAAATATCCCTGATCCGTACAAAGCTGTTTAATATCACTAAGCAATTTGAATAAAATATAAAAATAAGAATAAGAAAAATTAAATCTCAGCATTGTTTCCAAAGCATGAAATGAACCATATGCAGTTCTGGACAGTGTTGCTACTTTAATAAAAACCTGGGATGGTAAACACATTTCTGAAAGATGACTTGTAGGTAAGTGCTGTGCAATGCTTGAACCATCTGCCCCTTGTTATTTGCTCCTTGATTTTTTTGCAATTGTAGAATTTTATTAGTGCCAACCTCATAATTATGCAATGCAAATGTAGTGTATGAAACCGCAAAGCACAAAAGAAAATTTTGCCAAGTGCGATATTTTAGCATCTGTGGCATGATGACTCTCATGTTGATAAATTAAGTTCTTTGTTTCATGAGACAACAGCAAAAGCAAGTAGCAATTAGTCACGGCTTAAAACAAATGGAATTCTCTGACTTCAAACAATCACAATCTATTTTTCTGTATCTGCCTTTTTTCTAAAAAAATAAAATTCTTTAATTAAAAAAAACAATAATAATTTCTGGTACCCATTATGTGTAATAAATATTTTTTAGAAAGTTAGATATTTCTGTCAGTTATTTGTATAATCCTCTAGCACTCAGATGCTACCAGCAAAAGTACAAAGTGTTTCTAAAGTATTCATAAAATTTGGCAGTTGAGGTTGGAAACATTTGCAATTATATGGTGGCAGTGCCGTAACTAGACGACAGTTTAGCGCTGTGTGCAAAAAACAGCATTGACACCCCACCTATATAAAACAGGGCCAGAGAACACCTTAGGCGCGCACCAAAAATATAGGGGTGTGGCTTCATGGGGAAGGGGCATGGCCACAAAATAATACCAATTCATATTACACTGAACAGTAGTCTCCATTATTCAAATTACACCGCACAATAGCGCCACGTACGCACATTACACCAGGTAGAGCCCCTTTTACACATTACACCAGGTAGAGCACCTATCACACATTACGCCAGGTAGAGTCCCCCTTTTACACAGTATGGCAGGTAGAGTCCTCTTTTACACATTACGGCAGGTAGAGTCCCCTTTTACACATTACCGCAGGTAGAGCTCCCTTTTACACATTACAGCAGGTAGAGTCCCCTTTTACACATTACGGCCGGTAGAGTCCCCCTTTTTACACATTACAGCAGCAAAGTCCTCCTTTTTACACATTACTGCAGGTAGAGTTCCCTTTTTTACACATTATGGCTGCTGCAGTGTGAGACTGTGAGGCTGAGCTGGACAACATGGAATGCCTCCTACTCCTCCCCCAACTAAAGCGGCTCCTCGCGGTGCAGGGCAGCATGGGAGTCAACTGGGAGAGACGTCATCTCATCTCTCCAAAGTCTGAAGACACTGCAGGAGGGGGGCAGATCATCTGATTCTGGCACTGGCAGTCCCAGAAGCTGGTGTCAGCAGCACTCCCTAGCAGCAGGAGGCTGCGGGAGTAAGTGTACCAAAGATAGCGGCTGTGTGGGTGTGTTTCCTAATGGTGTGCCCCCTGTTCATTTGCGCTGTGGGCAAGGCACCATTGGCACACACCTAGTTACAGCCCTGTATGGTGGATTATATGCTACGTTTAAGCTGCTTCTACTAAAATATTGGTCCTAAATGTAATAATTGACAGTAGTTACTTCCCAGTGGCTTAAAAAAGAGCTAAATTTGCTATTAAATACCGTACAACTAGTGGGATAATGTATTTAAAATGGGTACAAGGTGTACGGTGCAAATGGCCCCTTGGTCCTGTTGGGCCAACACCGCATACCCTACTGTGATAGGAGATCCTGGTGGTCGGGGTGCCAGCAGTCACATGATCAACACCGGCATCCTGACAATGAAGATGCCGACAGGTGACAGAGCAATTATGCATCTCCTCCAGACTCCTGCAATGCAAACATTTTACAAATAACCATGAAAATGGCGATGTGGCCATTTTCCCAGGCGATCTGCACAAGCGCAGTAGAAAATCCATCGGGACATGGTGCCGGAAGGGTAGGGTTAAGTTTAGGCACTCGGAGGAGAGTGATCTGTTAGGGTTAGCCAGCGGTGTAGCTAGGCACCATGTTGCCTGGAGCAAGGGTATGTTTTGGCGCTTCCTTCCCTGTACAGAATTGAGGGCCTAGCCAACATGTGGTGGCATGTTACATTTGAAAAGAAACAATATTAAAAAATCATAAATTGGTGACAGGGCTGGGTCTAGATCTTGTGAAGCTCATGGCGAAAGATTCCTTAGTGTGCCCTCCATGTTTAAAATAGGATGAGTGCATGCCAAAGGCTTGCAACAACAATTTAGGGGCATGGCAGTACAGATGGTGTAATGGTTAGCATTACTGCCTCCCAGCACTAAGGCATTGGGTTCGATTCCTATCATGGTCCTGACTGTGTGGAGTATGTATATTCTCCCTGTACTTGCGTGGGTGTCCTCTGGGTGCTCCGTTTTTTTCCCACAACACAAAAATATACTGGCAGGTTAATTGGCTCCCAACAAAAAAGTTAACCCTGTTGGTGTGTGGTAAGGAATATAGGGGGTAATTCCAAGTTGATCGCAGCAGGAATTTTTTTAGCAATTGGGCAAAACCATGTGCACTGCAGGGGAGGCAGATATAACATGTGCAGAGAGAGTTAGATGTGGGTGGGTTATTTTGTTTCTGTGCACGGTAAATACTGGCTGCTTTATTTTTACACTGCAAATTAGATTGCAGATTGAACACACCACACCCAAATCTAACTCTCTCTACACATGTTAAATCTGCTTCCCCTGCAGTGCACATGGTTTTGCCCAACTGCTAACAAAATTCCTGCTGCGATCAACTTGGAATTACCCCCCATAGATTGCAAGCTCCCATAGGGCAGGGACTGATGTGAATGGCGGAATATCCTCTGTAAAGCGCTGCAGAATATGTGTGAGATTTATATATAACTAGTAATAATAAATAAATAATGGCATCATTGGGAAGGTGCATGGCCACAGAATAGTACCAATTCACATTACACAGCACAGTAGTGTTCGTTATTCACATCACACCACACAGTAGTACCCCTTATACACGTTACGCCACACAGGAGAGCCCCTAATACACATTACACCACATGGTAGAGCCCCTTATACACGTTACACTATGGTTGAGCCTCTTATACACATTACACCATGGTCGAGCCTCTATAGAAGTAGCAGTATTTAATCATTTAAATCATTTACTTGTTTAATTCGCATAAATAAAAAACTCTATATGTCCTGACTGACCTGACCTCACAAACCCCCAATTCCTCAATGAAAATAGTCCCCCAAATGTAAACCCTCCCCCCCACACACACAGACCTGATAACCCCCCTCCAATCTTTGAATGAAAATAATGGCCCAAAACTGCCCTCCCCAAATCTGATCATCTCCCAATGCCTCAATGATAATTATAACCCAAATGTGACCACCCCCTTCCCTCCACACAGACCTGAGACCCCCAAACTCTCAATGAAAATAATGCATCAAAATTGACTCCCCCCGATTTGGTAATCCCTCAATGCCTCAATGGAAATAATACCCTAGAACTGCCATCTCAGACCTGATAACAATGCCTCAATGGAAATAATACCCTAGAACTGCCATCTCAGACCTGATAACAATGCCTCAATGGAAATAATACCCTAGAACTGCCATCTCAGACCTGATAACAATGCCTCAATGGAAATAATACCCTAGAACTGCCATCTCAGACCTGATAATCCCACAATGCTTCAATGAAAATAATGTCCCAGAATTGCCTGAGGGGCAGAAAGGGGTGTACCACAGCAGTCTGAGGGGCAGAGAGAGGAGCTGCAGCAGCCTGAGAGACAGAGTGAGGTGCTGCAGCTTCTAATGCAGAGAGAGGTGCTGCAACAGCAGCTGGGGCAGAGAGATCTGCTGCAACATCAATATAGAGAGAAGTGCTGCAGCAGCCTGGACAGAAAGAGGTTCTGCAAAAGCCGGGGCAGAAAGAGGTGCTGTAGCAGCTAGGGCAGAGAGCTGCTGCAGCATCTGAAGTAAAGACGTGCTGCAGCTTCCGGGAAAGAGAGAGGTGCTGCAGCAGCGGGGGCAGAGAGTGGTGTAGCAGGACAGAAGTAACCCTGCTGCACAGCTATAAGTAGACAGTGAGCGATATAAAGAGGTTGGCAGAGCTCTGTCATGTGCCGTCTGTCAGTGTCTTCTGCTGTCGTTCCTGGCCTGCCCTAGTCACTGAGTCAGTGTGCACCCCCTCTTCTCCATCTCCTGCTCTGCAGCTGCCAGTACAATGGCCAGCAGAAAGGGGGGGACGGGACAGCAGCGTGCCCTCTAACTTTTTCAGCACCCGGAGCTTGATCTCCACTGGAGTCACCCTCGCTACACCCTTGGGCAGGGCCAGATTAAGCCTTGGGGGTGCCCAGGGCACTTTAGACAGGAGGCCATGATGGAAGGGGGGAGGGGGGGTATATTGAATTGTGCATACCTCCCAACATGACCTATTCCAAGAGAGACAAAATGCTCTTTACATGGACTTCCCTCTTAATATATGATTGTAGTCACCTGTGTTGTACTCTTTAATTGATAAGTAAGGTGTTTCAATACAGGTGATTGCAATCATAACTTAAGAAGGAAGTCCATGTAAAGAGCATTTTGTCCCTCCTATAATGGGTCATGGGAGGAGGTATGGGTTGTAACATAGTAACATAGTATTTGAGGTTGAATAGAGGCATATTGCCCATCGTGTTCAACCTGTTTTAAGTTGTGATGATTCTACATACTTGCTAAATAATGTTTTATAACTAGTTAGCTACTATAACTCATGTTACCCCCGGATTAGTCACGTTGATATTAAGTATTATAATTTATAACCTTGGATAGCTTTTTCATTCAGAAATGTATCCATTCCTTTTTTAAATCCAATTACAGAGTCCGCCATTACCACCTTCCCTGGCAGGGAATTCCACATCCTGATTGCCCTAACAGTGAAGAACCCTTTCCTCCGTTGCATTCGGAACTTTCTCTCCTCCAGTCGCAGCGAGTGCCCACGTGTCCTAAACTGTGTTCTTTTAATAAATAATTCCTCTGATAACTCTTTGTGATGTCCCTTTACATATTTGAAGATATTAATAATATCCCCTCTTAGACGTCTCTTTTCCAGTGTATACATATTCAGCCTAGTAAGTCTTTCCTTATAGTCCAGTCCTTCTAGGCCTTTAATCAATTTAGTAGCTTGCCTTTGAACACTTTCGAGTTCACTGATGTCTTTTTTATACAATGGTGCCCAAAACTGAGCACAATATTCCAGGTGCGGACGTACCAATGCCTTATACAGCGGCATGATTACATCCGAGTCCCTTGTCTCATTTCCCCTTTTTATGCACGCTAGCACCTTACTTGCCTTCTTTACTGCGTTTTGACATTGTGTACGGTTATTAAGCCTATTATCAATGAATACCCCCAAATCTTTTTCCAACTCTGTTTCCCCTAGGCGTTCCCCATTTAATATATAGGATGCAAGTTTGTTTTTAGTCCCAAAATGCATAACCTTGCATTTGTCTGTATTGAACCTCATTTTCCATTTAGACGCCCAGAGTTCAAGTTTAGATAGATCATTCTGCAAGGACTCCACATCCAATTCTGAATTAATTACCTTACACATTTTAGTATCATCTGCAAAGATTGACACTGTGCTTTCCATGCCTATTTCTAGGTCATTGATAAATATGTTGAACAGTAGTGGTCCGAGTATGGACCCTTGTGGTATTCCGCTGACTACTGGGGACCAGGTTGAGGACTTCCCGTTGACCACTACTCGCTGTACCCTGCTATCCAACCAGCTGCTTATCCATGTGCAAATAGTTTTCCCTAGGCCAATCTCCTTTAATTTGATCATCAGTCTCCTGTGAGGAACTGTATTGAAGGCTTTTGCAAAATCTAGGAAGACCACATCCACTGCTTTTCCTTGATCAAGATTATTGCTCACTTCCTCGTAGAAGCTAATTAAGTTAGTCTGACATGACCTGTCCGTCACAAACCCATGCTGGTTCTTGCTAATAATCCTAGTGGTCTTTAGATACTCCTGTATGACGTCCCTTAGAATTCCTTCCAATATTTTCCCCACTATAGATGTTAAACTAACTGGTCTGTAGTTTCCCAGAAGATTTTTGGATCCCTTTTTAAATAATGGCACTACCTCAGCTATACGCCAATCCTTCGGTACCATGCCTGATCTAACTGAACTATTGAAAATCAAGTATAGGGGTCGTGCTAGTTGTGAACTAAGCTCCATAAGAACCCTCGGGTGAAATCCATCAGGAACAGGTGATTTATTCATCTTAATTTTGCTTAGTCTCTCCCGGACTACTTCTTCGCTTAAACAAGTATCTAACCATGAATCATTACTGTCACAATTGTTATGCTCTACTCCCACCATCAGTTCTTCACTGGTGAATACTGATGAAAAGAATTTGTTCAGTATTTCCGCTTTTATTTCGTCATCATTTATCAATTCTCCTAATGCATCTTTTAATGGCCCTATATTCTCCTTTTTTAACCTTTTACCATTTATGTATTTAAAAAACTTTTTAGGATTGGTTTTACTCTCTATAGCGATTTGCTTTTCATTTTCCATTTTAGCTGCTCTTATTGCTTTCTTGCATTTATTACACTCCTTGTAATACTTGAAAGACTCCTCCTTTCCATTAGATTTAAATGCTTTGAAAGCCCGCTTTTTTTTAATCCATTTCTGCCTTAACCTTCTTGTTAAGCCACATCGGTTTGAGTTTAATACTCCTGCGTTTACTGCCCATGGGAATAAAGTTATGAATATTGCTATCCAGCAACCCTTTTAAAACATCCCACATTTCTGAAGAGTTCTTGTTATTAAACAGAACCTCCTACTCTATGTCGTTAAGTGCACATCTAAGCATACTGAAATTAGCCTTCCTAAAGTTAAAAGTTTTGGTGGAACCCCTGTTGCTATGTTTCCTGAAACTGATGCATACCCTCCAACATCTTACACAGAAAAATCGGTACAAATTCGAAAAGGGGGCGTGGCCACGGGTAAAGAGGGCGTGACCACGCCCCTTTCCCTATACTTTCAATGGAAGTTTGGAGAGCCAAAAATCGGTACAGACCATAAAAAAAAGGTACAGTTGGAGAGTATGCTGATGTCGAATGTGATCATATAGTGATCACTGTTACCCAAAGTCTCCCCAACTTTAGCGTTTGATATAATGTCCACATTATTAGTAATTACTAGATCCAGGGTAGTTTTACCCCTAGTTGTGTCCTCGACTAATTTAGACAAGTAGTGATCCCTAAACAGATTTAATAACCTGCTGCCCCTCGCTTTAGCACATGAATCGTTACTCCAGTTTATATCTGGGTAATTAAAATCCCCAATCACAAGGATGTCCCCCAATCCCGCAGCCGTTTTGATTTGCTGCAATAGTTGTTCTTCCTCATGTATGCTAATATCCGGCTGTTTGTAGCACGTGCCCATGACCAGTTTTTTTTGCATCAATTCCCCCACTTGAGATTTCAACCCATAGTGACTCCACATTATCGCCAGTCTCCTCATAGATAACCTCCTTTAGGTATGGTTTAAGTGATGGTGTAACATAAAGACATACACCTCCTCCTCTTTTGTTAGCCCTGTCCCTCCTGAAAAGAGAATACCCCTCCAAGTTAGCAACCTAGTCGTGAGAGTCGTCCCACCAGGTTTCCACAATTACTTCTTGCGTTTGCAAGCATACATTTTAGTTTATCAGTTCCTTTATTTGTTTGTTTTCCTAATGATTTCCCATCCTGGTTAACTAGTGCATCCGTAGAGTTACTGATACAGACTGTCCTTCTCGCTCCCTCTCCAACCCCACCGTACTTAGTATTGCCCACCTTACTTTTCTCTTTGGTCAACCCAATGTTCCTGTCTAAATTCACCGCCCTGACATAAGTATTTTCCCTTAAGTCCCGTACAACATTTTCTATAGGCTGTAATGATGACACATAATTGTTATTTAATGCTTTAGCAATACCTTTCTTAACACCCTTAATAGAACCCATGTAAATACCCTTACCGGCTGCACTTTCCCTCCCCCTTCTCCACCCCCTTTTATCTCACTACCACCATCCATACTATACTCGCTGCATGACCCATAGTTTCTAGCTAAACCCTCCCTCCAGGCTCATAGTTTAAAAGCTCCTCCAACCTACTAACCATCCTACCCCCCAGCACCGCAGCCCCTTCCTCATTCAGGTGCAAGCCCTTACAATGTATATATTAAGTTTATCCCAATGGTGTATATTTGATTTTTACTATTAGTTTAATAATGCATGGGGGCTGTTTATAGTGCCACCTAATTGAAAGACAACTATTTTATAAAATGTTCTTGTAGTGGAACAAAGACAACTTAAACAACCTTAAAATAAACATAGAAAAATAAAATCTATAATTGATCTTGTCACATGCAAAAATAGTAGCAGCCTCTGTACTACTTACACATTGGGACAGGACTCAGGAGGACTGTGTGTGTGTGTGTGTGTGTGTGTGTGTGTGTGTGTGTGTATGTGTGTGTCTAGACCCTTATTAGATAAGAAGTTACATAGGACTCAGACACCCAGGTGTGGAGAGAGCTGCAAGTGACCCACCCTGTGTCACTTATAACTCTCTCCACCCTCCTATCTATCCTGTGGTTGGGAACCTTTGTGGATAGTTCATGAAACCTGATACACCTGTGTCTCTGCCTGCACTGCATCCTGTCCTGCTCACATTCTGGCTGTCTGGTTCTGCTGCTACATATAAAGGGAAAGCTAGTGATGTCAATGTGGCCGGGGGGGTGTTTGACAGGGGGGGTACAGTAAGCCCTGCATCCCCCTCGTAATCTGGTTATGCCTCTGGGGTTAGCAGTACTCACTGCCAGAAGTGCTGCAGAATCTGCCAAAACATCAGGACATCACTGCCAGACCCCGAAGACACCGCTGGAGCCGACGGACCTGCTGTATCAGGTAAGTCATTGCTAGGTCATCAAGTATGTGTTAGTGATATTCTAATCCTGTAGACATTTAATACGTTTTGACATGATGAATATTGACAAAATATGCCACATCCCTCACATGCTGTGGGTAATTTTATGTATAATGAATATAGCACGTACCAAGTTTCAGCTTAAGATTTCTTACAGCCTATGCAGACGGTAAAAACCTATATTTTTCCATTTGATACTTTAACACAGGGTTTAATTTCTGTGTTCAAAAGGTCGTGATTAAATCATACAGTGAAATCTCAAAAAGGAACAATAGAGTCATATTATATTAGTTGAGTGTGACTACAACACTTGTATATTTTGCTGATCGAAGATGATAAATAATAGCTGTACAAGACTAAAATGTACTAAAAAAAATGGCTTTGACTTGGGCAATTTTTCTACACTCAGGTCCTAATTCAAGGTTGATTGCAAAAGCAGTCTT
Source organism: Pseudophryne corroboree (assembly GCF_028390025.1). Classification (NCBI taxonomy): domain Eukaryota; kingdom Metazoa; phylum Chordata; class Amphibia; order Anura; family Myobatrachidae; genus Pseudophryne; species Pseudophryne corroboree. Next base: position 77,799,310 of record NC_086450.1, on the reverse strand, counting down.
CCTCTTATGGGCATAACCATGTGCAGTGCAGGTGGGGCAGATATAACGTGCAGAGAAAGTTAGATTTGGGTGGGGTGTGTTCAACTGAAATCGAAATTGCAGTGTAAAAATAAAGCAGTCAGTACTTACCCTGCACAGAAACAATATAACCCACCCAAATCTAACTCTCTCTGCACATTTTACATCTGCCCCCCCCCCCCCCCCTGAAGTGCACATGGTTTTGCCCATTAGAAGAAGATTTTTCTTTTGCAATCAGCCTTGAATTAGGCCCTCTGTGCACTGATGTACCAAGGCTTGGCGTCTAATAGACTCCCTTGGTATTAAGTCAAGCTTTGTATACAGTACTTTTTCTATACTACTTTTATTTATCATACTTTCATTCTGCATTGAGTGGTATGTGACTATTTTAATAATCTGTATTTTTGAATTGCTAAATACAGTAAAACTTTTTTTTTTTGCTTTTTGCACCATTTTTAATTTATTTTATATGTCACTGATTTTGTCACAATTGTAAGCTCTCGGTTATAGGGGGTCATTCCGAGTTGATCGTGACGCTGCAACTTTTTGCAGCCTGTGCAATCAACTAGACACCGCCTATGCGGGAGTGTATTTTTTCATAGCAAAAACATTTTGTGCAGTTTCTAAGTAGGTCTGGACTTACCTACCCACTGCGATGACTTCAGCGTCTCGGGTCCCGGAATTGACATCAGACATCCGCCCAGCAAACGCCTCAACACGCCTGCATTCGGATCTCCACTCAGCTGAAAATGGTCAGTTGACGCCCCGGAATGCCTTCCTCCTGTCAGTCATGGTGCGATCGTGGCAGCGATCGTTTTCTTCTTTAATTCAGCCGCTGTCCGGCATTCCCCGGGCGCAATGCGCAGGCGCGTCGCTGCCCGGCGACGGGGAGCGATGCCGGGCAGCGAAAAAAAAACAGCGTGCGAACGGGTCAGAATGACCCCCATTCATTTGTAATTTATAATTTTTGTTGCTATTGTAGTTTTTTATTCAATTGTATCTATTTTTACGTAATTTTTGGAGAATATTCAACCTTTTATGTCAAACCAATTGTCACATGTTTGCATCAGCTTTCCAGAATGGCACAGGTATCAAAATATAAAATATCTAGTTAGCCAACACACGCCGGGTCGCTAATAGCTGAACGAGGCCCGGGGTGGGTTCCCCCGCCATATCCAAATCGGGGAAGCATGACCAAAATTAAAAAATATTAAGCACGGCGCCGCACTGCAAAGGGGAACCTTAGCAGTTGACCCGGGCCCCTACCTGCTCAGTCCAACGCGCCTGTGCAGGGGTAATCAGTACCCCCCTCCCTCCCCCCCTCAGAGCCCCTAAACATAATACATATATACAATGTTTAGATGTAATGGTGAATCATTATGCATTTGGAGCATAAGCTGTCATCAGCCGCTAGGGCTTTTATTATTATTCAGTTTGGCTAACTGTCCCCGAGCACCCAGTACCCTATTCCATAGTGTAAATGGTTATTTGCAAATTCCATCTTCATTTATTCTTGCATATAACGCAAGCAATTTTTATTCTGCATAAATAACACATGCATTTTATGTAATTTACAGTGAAAGTACAGTAGCTCATGGATGTACATTTATCGGTTTAATGTGCTCTCTGTGTAATATAATATTCCAGTAAACGATTCCATTTCACAGTCTCTTATTGGAAGAAATGGTGTCACGGCTCACTGATATCTAGATCCGTTTTATCATGTTGTCCATGCAAATGGATAATAGCAGCTAAAGGATTATCTGTGTTGACTTATATTGCCACGGTTGAGGTCAAGTAGCAGTTTTGCAGATTTTCTGTCTCGTCCAAAAACAATGAGATTATTACATTCTCTGAGAGCACAAAGCACTAACGTTTACACCTCTATTTAGGATACAATACGTGTACACATTTATGACAATCAGGGACTGAAAGCATTTGCCATGCTGGTTTATAATATTGAAATTATGCTGAAATGCAGGGGGAAAAACACAACATCTGGTGCACCTGGTGATATACTTGTTAGCTGTTAACAGAGAAGCACTCAAGTATCAAATATGTATGTGAGGATCACAGACATTATAGCAATATCTGCCTTGTAATAAGGAGCCGACAGGCAAAATATGTAAATTCAAGGCTGCTTCTTGGGGAAAATGTGCACAGTCGTGTCTCAGATGTTTGGTATTTACCTGTCTAGGCCACTTGCATTTATGTTACTTTAGGTTCTGTTGTCATTTTCTTGTTCTTGTCATTTTCACTCCAATGTTATGTTGTGGGAAGATCAACAAAAAACCTACGTATTTACTTAAAATGCTTGTTGGTTGATGCCCCCAGTTATAGCCCATGGTCACCAATCACAAATCTTATACCTAAAATATTGAAAGAGAATTTGGTTATTAATTAAATATTACTATGGTAGCAAGAAAACATACACAAGCAAACTAATCCAGCCCAACGTAAAAATAAACCTTTGGGGATCATTAAACAACCCCGATGATACTAGGTTGAGGAGAAGTGAGTTTACTTTTTCCCTGGCACTGTACCAGGCCACCTCTAGAGTTTTGTCCAGGACTCTCTGTAAGGTGGTGTCACATTGTAATCCCTCTACAAAGGGGAGTGTTCCCGACTATGGCCACTGGCTGTCATAGTCTGCAAGGACAAAGAGAGTTACCAAACAAACAGAAGATGACATATTGAAAAAAGATGGATTGGAAATTCAAAGATTAAAAGAGCCAAATTGATTTACACCAGGCAATATAAAGCCACTTGTCAGTCTACTCTAAAACCCTCTCAGTTCAAAACCTATTGGCTTTTGTAGCACCACTAACCCCCAGAAACCACCAAGTTAACCGGAAACAACTTTAGTGCTCAAGAATTAAACAAACCCAGTTGTTTAGCAGCCTTTGGGCTTATGTATCCCTAAATTATCTTTAGCCTATACTGTCTCCACTTGCTACTCCTATTGCATGCTCTACCAGGTCATCTCATGTCCCACACTCTCTTGTTGTCTCTGCATTACTTGGTTTCTCCTTGAATCTGGACTTTAATCTCTCAGGTCACATTCTGCCCTTTGTCTAACATCTGCACCTCCTTCCTTAACATTTGATGTTCTGTTTTTAGGTATCTTGTAGAATTTGTAATTCTGAATGACTGGATTAATAGTTTTGTGGCATCACACAGACAATCAATGGTGAAAAAAAAATAGGCTGTGTACTCTTTGGCGCAAACTAAGAAAAGACAATTTATATTATATATCTAGCACCTGATTAAGAGTCAGCATTATGCCTGCAAATGTAGTATATATTGCCTATGTATATTTGAAAGATTCTGTACTTTGTACCAACCTGGATGGGTATGGAAAGCCGTATATTTAAGTAGGCCAAGTACAGTATGGACATGCTTCTGAAATTGCGAACACATGAAGACCGGGACACAGGGGCATATACACTGGTGAAATCTGTATTATTTGCACATGTTATAATTACAGAGAAACAGAATATTACAGTCAAATGCACTCAGGTCCATTAAAAGAAAATTCTACAATAAACTTTATTAATTCATATTAAAATATATCATTTTGTTTTACTAGTCATTGTTAATGTGGCTAAATATTGCTTACAAATGCAGAATAGTTTTGATAAGAGTTAAGAAATGGGTAATAAACTTTATCTTGTGTTCTTAGGGAATAGGTACCAGAAATCAGATGGAGCACATAAATTGGGGCTGAATTAATCTTACATTCATTACTATAGCTTATAGTAGATTATAATCATTTATTTTAATATATCACAGATATGAGAGTGATTAGTAATAGCTGCTTTGTCATCCAAGGCTAGCACCTCTGTCCTCTTCTGCAAGACTTTAATGTGAGCACTTGGATTATATGTTCTTATTAAATAAGGATAATGTCATTTTATCTACAGACTCTAATGTGACTTAATATTAAGTCAACCCCATATGAAAAACAATTTATGAATTCTATGCAGATTCACTCGCGACAAGTGGTTCACACAAATGTGGCCAGTGCAAATTATTGCTAGGAGGTGTATCTCTTGTAGCTGCTATAAGGTATTGTAGGTACGTGCTAATAATGCATACTTACCTGGTTGGCGCATAAGAGGCATGGATGGTATGTGGGTGGGCTGTTCAGAGGGAGTGGTGGCACGATTGCAAAATAATTAGAAAATTAAATGTCCACTGCATGTAGCAACAGTTTCCATTATTTTGTACAGAGCAGTAGCTAGACATTTTAGCTCCCTGGGCGAGAGAGAGAACCAGGGCTCCCCCCTCCTCCCCACCCCATATCTCCTGGACTGGGGCAAATATTTAGTTTTGATGGCAATTTGCATATAATATGCCTGTAAAGATGACTGAAGGGCATGCGAAGGAGTGTGATGACACACACAGTAAGGGGCAAATTGATGGGTTGGATGGCAAATAAGGGGCATGTGGCTAGATTTGAGGGGTATTTAAGAGACATTTGGAGGGGTTAAATCTGATGGGAAACTGAAATCAATAAAGGGATGTAGAACACAATTTTCATACATGGATCCCATCCCCTCCAAATATTTATGTAATATTAATGCAATATTACTTTTTACTACATTTGTCCAGCAGACAGAGCAGGTTTCGCTATTCTTGAAGCAATAAGATGCCGCAGTCGGGATTCCAGCAAAGGCTTTTTGATCCATGTGGGACCCCGGCATCGGCATTCCAACTGCCAGCATCCTGAATGCCAGTATGCTTACTGCATCCCCATAAAACTAAAAATGTTTTATTTATTTGTCTCTGTTTTCTTAGATTTGGGATTTTTGTTTACTATAGATTTTCTATTTCTGTGAATTACTGGTGTTAGGTTAATCTTCCCAAGTGACATATGTGTATTGCAGCCTACATTAGAACTTATAAGAATTAAAAAAGATGGGGTTGCTGAAGGTGCGTTATATGTAGCCTATAATTAAAGCACCTTCAGCAACCCCATCTTCTTTAATTCTTACAAGTTCCACATCTGTCTTCTTCTTCCTCTTTCCTCTTTTCTATTACTGTTGCCTTCTTTGGGTCGGCTGGCAGGCTGGAAGGTCCTTTGCAGCTCATCTTTGGTGCCCTACTAAGCGCTCTCCTGAAGATGAGACATCATGATGTGTTCCTCTGTAAACTACAGGTGCAGGAGAACCACCCTCCCCAGAGTCCTAACAATCTACCTCACACCAGGCTGACTTTCTGGATATATCCATGTATACCCCAACTACAGAAACTAAGAGCCAAATGTAATAGAGTGAGAGTTTCAAAAAGTGAGAGATTTGGTAAGGTTTTGCCAGGTTTTTTTTTAAGTGGCAATCATTTACACAGCAAGATCAACCCGGTTTTGCATTGTAAATGATTGCCACTTTAAATAAAACTGGAAAACCTTACCAAATCTCTCACTTTCTGAAACTCTCACTCTATTACATTTGACCCCATGTTTCAAACATCCACATTTTATGTAGTACAATTTTATAGCAGAGCTTTGGAGTTGCACACTTAAGGACCCATAAATTACATTTGGCCAACTTTTTCCCAATTACCCTACTAGAGCCACTGATCGGAACCACCGATCAGTGAGCATCGATACTCGTCGAGCAATTGAGGAATCTGGGAAATTTTTCATGTTGAAAATCTGTGATTTGCCTAACCCAACCATTTTCAGGTCGAGATTAGGGAATCAGAATCTTTAAACCTGTTGAACATTCTCAATTTCCCGACCCGACTATTCCATATTCTAAATTATATCAATTTTACATTAGCAGGATGAGCCAATGAAAGCAAATTTAGAGTTGGTTGCTGTGGGCTACAGCATATTTGTGCTACAGGTATCTGTTACTGTATTTATCTATTACAATATGTCATATCTGTTACTGTATGTATCTGTTAGTGTATGTCATATCTGTTACTGTATGTATCTGTTACTGTATGTCATATATGTTACTGTATGTCATATCTATTATATGACATACAGTAAGTAAAAGATGATTTTCTGTACAGCACATGTGAACAAAAAAATCTGTACCCTTATGTCATACTTGCCTACATTTATATATTCTCCTCCAAGAGAGGGGAGATTGAGGTGGCCACTATAGTGGTGGTGGGGATAGGGGCAACAAATAGCCTCATTTGTATCAATCCTCTATGACCCAATGCCATGGCATCAAGTACAAACAGCGAGGCAACAGTGACATGAATTGCTGGTTCGGCCCGCATCCATCCAATTACCAGCTGATTTCACAACCCAGATTCACTAGGAAGTGTGGGGAATGCAGGCGGGAGGTACCAACTGTATCTTTTCTGCAAGTCTGTGGGTCAAAACAAAAAAAAAATTGTTTGAGAGTTATGATTATTGAGATAGGTGATGAAGCCTTTGCTCCCTTAGACTCAGGCTCACTGGGGCTAAATACAGGGCCAGGCACTGGGATTGGGGGAACATCCTATTGCAGATGACCATCAGTGTTCTGCTAATCTCCCCTTGTATACTTTCGGTAAGATCATAAATGGCTCACCGGCTGGATCTTCTTCTCAGTGAATGTGTCATGGATGCCAGTCTTGAAGTCAGTTATTTTTCCTGCCACCTGTTTTATTATCTCCAAGAAGTGCACAAATGGTGAATGTGCTGGGTCAGCATTTGGATAGGAAGTCACATCCTCAAAGTCCACGGATTGCATTTGTATTGGCTGATGCAAGAAGGTGGATGGAGTGAGCTGTGAGCCTGCAGAAAACAGACATCTATTCTTGAGCCATAATAAGATAATGAGGTGGAGGTTCAACATTTATAGTGGTGTTCTGTCTTGACTGCAGTACGCCCAGTAGTTTTCATTCTGTGAAAACACATTTTCAAAAACTCAAGAGGCAAACTTCAATCAAAAAAACTTACACCAACGAGTTGTATATTTTCTCATTTAAACTCAGATTTACAAAATTTTGCACATGATTTCGGATTGATGGGAGTAGAATTTCTGGGGCTTTAAACGTCTTTCTTCGGTAACACAGAAAACCTGAAAACGTTATAAGTGACAAAACAAACTGCTGAACGGAATCCAATGATGACATGGGGGAACAAGCAGGCTGTTCCCATTAAACAAATCTCAGAACATTTCCATTTGGAGAGTAAGTGCTGCGTGCAGTCATTCTAGGCCAAGCACTGTTTAATATTTTCCATCATTTTAGTATTCAAACTTCAGCTTATTATTGGAGCTATAAACAAAAGTCTCTTTTGAAGCCTCTTTATTATATTATTATAGTAAACAAAGAGCTATTTGGCTTCCCTTGTCACCATTTACATATCTTACAGGATTAAAGAGTGCCTAAAGCTTGAACATGACCGTGATGAGTGCCTAAAGCTTGAACATGAACATGATAAAACAGCCATATTTCTGTATGTAGTTCAAATTTTGTTTTTGGAACAGCAAATGTAAGTAAATAAATAAAATGCAAAGTGTTAAATATACAGTAGATGTGAGAGTTCTGAGAAGGATACAAATTTCTCCAGATTTAATCGTGTTGAGGATTGGTAGACAGACATACAGATTCTGTAATCGGTTAAAGGTATTGTTTTTTTTAACCAATTTCTTTTTTTTTTTTTTTTTTTTTAAACCCTTCTCCACAAAGGATTAGTGGGACTTATCATCTGCATATATCTTTAAACTGTGAATAACGAGTCACGTAATAAAGTACAACTAGTACATTTATCTTCTTTCCAATGGCACTAATCACTAGGGCAGATTACCAAGGGTCAGGGGACCAGTTGCAGAGCTGTGACGCGTCTATTTTTCTTTCTTTTTTCAAAAATATTGGCAGAGATGGGAGTGCAACTTTAATTCCCTCTATCTCCCCAACCTTTGCACCTGGGGGTCATTTTGAGTTGAGCTACAAAAAAAAATTATACAGTTTCAGGGTAGCTCCAGACCTACTCCTAGATTGCGATCACTTCAGACTGTTTAGTTCCGGATTTGATATCACAAACACGCCCTGCGTTCGCCCAGCCACGCCTGCATTTTTCCAGGCACGCCTGCGTTTTTTCAATCACTCCCTGAAAATTACCAGTTGACACCCAGAAACGCCCCCTTCCTGTCAATCACTCTGCGGCCAGCACTGCGACTGAAAAGCTTCGCTAGACCTTATGTGAAACTACTTTGGTGTTGTGAAAGTATGTCGCGTGTGCGCATTGCGCCACATACGCATGCGCAGAAGTGCCGTTTTTTTGCATCATCGCTGCACAGCAAACATTTTCAGCTAGCGATCAACTCGGAATGACCCCCTAGAGAAATAGAGGCACCCTTGTTTAAAAGAGGACCCCCATAGAGATTATTGCCTGGGAACCAGTAAAAAGAAAACCCTGCACTACAGAAAAATCATGGAGTCCCCATCCTGGCATTCATGAAATCAGGGTCTCATGCTATGGAAAAAAATAGTTTTCCATAGATGGGGAAGGGCACATCTACCCCATACTGGCCACCAGTAATTTAATCCCCCCTCTCCCTCCCCCATACCGCCAGATGACAGGCATGGTTGCAATCAGGCCTCAGGCCTGTGGGGCATGTTAGGAGGGGCTGTGCCACAGGTGTAAGTGATTCTGGGCATTAGGTCCAGGTCACTTTATATACCATAAGGTAGGCAGGCAATAGTCTGAGACCCTGGTGATGTGCATAAGGGACTGTGGCATAATATGTACAAAGGGTACTACTGTGTGGCGTAATGTGTACAAGAGGTACCACTGTGCAGTGTAATGTGTATAAGGGGTACTACTGTGTGGCGTAATGTGTATAAGGGCTACTACTGTATAGTAATATAGTGGGATAACACTTTGGGAATGGAAATCTATTGGATGGGGGTAAGTATATAATATAGTGAAATACTTACACTGTCTGGATATGGAAATCTGTGAGGGATGTGTAGAATATATTGGAATCATACTGTGGGTATGGACAGCTGTGAGGGGAATGTGTATGTATACACAGTGTTATTATGACTGGCAGCAGCCACAGCACTAGTACTGGGTTGTTGCTCCTGCTTTTCTATTGACTGATCCATATCGACTCACTGCGCTATTAGTAACAGTGGCACCTACTGAATGTTATTTTATAAGTACAGTGCCTGAACAACAACTTGCATGGTTTGTTTATTTTTTTATACTGCAGTAAGTAACAATGGCTCCTATTGAATGTTATTTATATTTTTTAAGTACAGTGCCTGAACCTGTCTCGCACACACTTTTTTTTAATAAGATTATTTTCCTAAAACTTACAATTTCACAGTGCTGCAGCCCACAGCCCTTCACTGATGACACTGACACAGTAGCCCACAGCCCTTACAATGCAGTGCACAGCCCTTCACTGATGATGACAGACATTGACACAGTGTACACATCTACAATCACTTCTTCCCATATTGATTCATAATGGCCAAATAGGATTTGTCCAGGGCCGTGAAGCTCGGGAGAACACCACTGAGGTGATTGATTTAATTTATGCTGCCTCTCAGGAGTTTATAGCAGTCATCCTCCTACCGACAGATGCCGAAAAGACCTTTCATAGGATTGATTGGTGTTTCATGGAGAGTGCCAGACATGTGGGATTAGGACCAATGGGCCTTTATAGAATTCTGGAGTTATATAATTCGTACTCAGCTTCAGTTAGGATTAACGGAACCTTGTCGGATCACTTCCCCATATATAATGGCACATGCATAGAGGTCTTTGCCAGATGCATTACCGCAAATCCACATACTACTGGCATTCTATCTGGATCTACTGATCACAAATTAGTACTGTTCACTGATGACCTACTGGCGACTATAACCAACCCACTCATTATCCTCCCACATTTAATGCTCAAATTCTAGAGGCGTAGGGAGGGACGTCTTTCCCACAGTGTTGAGGACTGAGGAGCAGTGGGAACAGTGGCAATATCAGGGAGGCAGTGTCCGGGTGCATCATCCTGCAGGAGCGGCTGGCAGGGGGGGGGGAAGGGTGCTTGAGGTGGAGAAAGATACTGGAACACAAATGATACAGGAAACACGCCTGTGCAATTTTGGGCTTAGCAGAAATGTCTTAGAGACCCTTGCACACCGAATCTGCTTTAAAGGGGTTGTTCCCATCCACCTTCTTTGCTCTCCGTCTTAAACACCCTGGTGAAACTGTAGGTCGTAAATTAGCAGATCACATTAACTAAATGGATGGAAATGTGGCATAATGTTAATAAAGGGCACTACTGTGAGACATAACGTGACTGAGGGGCATATCTGTGTTACATAACATGAATACAGGGCACTACTGTGTGGTGTAATGTGAATAAGGTTCAACTATTGCGTGACATAATTTGAATTGGGGGTACTATTGTGGGACCACGCCCTTTTCCTATGAGGGCACCAAAATGTCTTGCTACGGCTCTGGTTGGATTTAAGAAAGGATATTGAATACATTTTTCTTAAAGATATTTATTATTTTATTTCATAACAGTTATTTATACACAGGCCCGGCGACAGGGGGGGTCAAAGGGGACACCTGTACCGGGCCCCGAGGGTTGGAGGGGCCCCATGAATCAGGGAAATAAAATATAGGACGCACTGCCTATTTGAAGTGAATGCCTGCCCAGCTGCCAGTCACCTAAAAAATTAATTAAGTGTCCAGTCAGAAGCCGCAATACCTCCTTCCGCGCCTCCCCCTCCTTACCCTGTCCCTTGGTATGGTCCCATACCGTGGCACCAACGTCGTGACGTCATGACGCTGGCCCGCCGGCACTTCCCTGTCTCCTGCCTCCGCTGAGGAGCAGTCCAGAAGCTGTGCACAACCTCCCGCTGCCAGCCTGGCCACTGGTGTGTGACACTCGGAGGGAGAAGATTGCAGCAGCCCCCCCGCAGTGCTACACACGAGAGAGACACCCTAGCTGTGGTGACAGTGAGTCGTTCCTGGACAGTCTATGTCTGCTTCACAGTATGTGTGTGTGTGTATACAATATATGTGATGTGTCTGTATGTAGGTATGTGTATGACTGTGTTTGTGCTCCAGTAACGGACACAGTGCACTTTTGTTGTGTGTTTTCCATCTATGTATTGTAGTGTTTCAGTATATTCACAAATATAGTGCCTTGTATCTGGTGATGCCTGTATTGGCACATGCAGGTTAGGGATATTTAGGGAGTGGGACGGAGGGGAGGGGGGCCCCAGAGATATCAGTGTAACGGGCCCCAAGATTTCTGTTGCCGGCCCTGTTTATACACATATTCCATAGCATTTTACAGAGGATATTTTAGTTATTCACATCAGTCCATGCCCTCGTGGAGCTTACAGTCTCTACTCCATATCACAAGGAAATTGAGTTATTGGATGGTGGTAGATAGAGGTGAGGAAGGTGGGTGGTGTAGAGGTGAATGGTAGATTATGGACAAAGATGTGAGAAAAAGAAGAAGAAGATTTAAAATTATGTTTTTGTTACATTTTTTAATACAAGGTTGATTTAAATAACTTTATTATTTACAGTTGAAAATATCAGATATGTTGACAAGTGAATACTGCTATTAAAATGAGTTTTATATGGAAATAGCTAAGCGCATTGTAGATAATGAAGTATGGCGTATAGAGATAACATTTCAGCATTGACATACATTTTGGGTATTTTAATTGTTATACAAGGAATACATGAGTCCTCAGATTCCTGCTTTATCTGCTAAGATACCATACACACAAGTGAGCCTTCTCATAAGTAGAACATACAATCTGTGATACAGTAGTCAGCTCATTTTTACATTCCTTCCATTATCCATTGAGACAGACACTCAACAATGGCTTACTGTACTGTACTTCATAAATCAGTGATGTCCCCAGTGTGAATGAAAGCCAATGTTTAGTACTGTAGAAAATTTTTAAGAACTGTTTCCTCTTATCACTTTACAAATCACATTTCTCTAATTAACTTATAAAGGAGTACTATAATTGACTCTCTAATGCATAGCTATTAATGAATGTGCCATAAAATCTTAACTTGCAGTCTGAAATTTTCTTAATGGGATATTCTCTTTCACGAACAATGTATCCTTAGCCCCCTATGTATAAATAACTACACACAGGGGGAAATTTACTAAAGGACGACTTGCCAGTTTGAGCAAAAAAGAAGCAATTTTGCGAAACGTGAATTTACTTAGGATTAATTCACATGGAAGTCAAATATGACTTCACACTCCAAATCGCGACAAATCGCCATCGGTACAAACATTGTCAAATTAACATTGGTATTGGTGGAATCATGCATTTACTAAGAATTGTGTTTGCAAATGCGCACAAACATCGTTGCATAAAATCACACCTCAATGCACAAAATCAACGCACTGTTTTTTTTAAGCATCTTGACATGTGAAAACCATTGTTTCACTAAGTTCCATCAAAAGCCCCCAAAAAATCGCACAAATATCGCACAAAATTCACACCTCAATGCACCACTTCCAAAAAGCAATATGTGAACTCATTTTAAATATGGGTAAACCAATCAAAATGCTAATAAAAGCCTAGCAAGTCACCTGCGGCACTCACTTTCTGCTCTCAACCATGGCTGAGTTTGGTTATGCTTTAGTCAGGAGCCAGGCACTGATTTTGTGGCCTGCAAGGGCCCAGGAGCAAGAGGCACAACAGAGGAGCCAGCAGGTAGGGCCATTTGGGGGCATTTTTCTAACAAATTGGTGATGTCACTGCAGCATGTGCGTTTTTGACCAATCAGAATGTGTTTTGCTGCTTTACGGCGATGTGGTGGTATTTGAGGTGCGACTTGTGGTCAGGGGCGGATATAGGGGTGAGGGCTCCCCTAGGCACAACAGTAACGGCCGTTCCCTGCCTGCCGTATTTTATTATTTTTAATGGTTGGTTATAAGCCCTCATTTTAGGATAGCAAATTTAATAGAATAATAAAAAAGCTACTATGACATTTAATTATTAATACATATTTACTAAGTGGGACAGCTTAAAGGGGCAGTATGGGCATGTCTACCCATTTACACTCCATTCAAGTTGGCACATGGTACAGTACAGTGGAAATATTTTGCAGTTACTGGTACTTTTTGGGCTGACGTTACCAACACGTGCATCCAAGTGCTGCCCCTAAACAAGTGCCGCCTCTAGGCATGTGCCTCATGGGAAATTCGACACTGCTTGTGGTACAAACTGAGGCGTGTTTAGCTTTGTGTTTGGCATGCGACTTCTGAGGCATTCTACTGCGAATTGCAGCGCATTCAAATTAGACTTTTGAAGCGACTTTCCATGTGAAAACCTCAAAATTGACAACATACACTATCGAAAGACAAAGACGCAAGTGAGAACGCTTGTTTGTAAATATGCGATTTTTGATCTGCGATTTGGGGTGATAAGAGGCGATAAAGGGTTATTTGTAGCGAAAAACATACCTGGCGCCAATTAAACTTCTAGTTCCTTTTAAATATCACTTGATGAATTACTTCCAAGGCATCAGCTGGCAATATATAGCAATAATTATGACAATAAAAATATATAAAGAATTCTAACAATAAAAATACACATATACATACCTCCCAACTGTCCTGATATTAGCGGGACAGTCCCGTTGTTTTGGGACTGTCCCGCTGTTCCACCTGCGGGTCGTAATCTCCCGTGGAGGGTGGGGGGCTGTTGGGGGAAGCGCTGTCACTCGCTGCTCTGCTTAACCCTGGGAGAGAGGGACAGGGGGCATGCCAACAGCTCACAGAGCGCTGGGCATTCCCCACAGCGGTGAAAACTGGGGCGTGGCCTCACAGGAAGTTCTGCAATTGCAGGCCACTCCCCCTAGATGAGAGGCTACTCCCCCTACTTTCATGAGCGATTTTGTACCTCCTTGGGGCCAGCAAATGTTGGGAGGTGCGCATATATAGAACTAAATTAGGCCATGTGGGTGTTCAAATAGAGCCATATGTTTAATTACCTCAATATGTAAACTTACTGGACACCCCCATACTTTTTACATACAACCTATATGTACGTAAGTACACTTATTCTCCTCTTGTTGTCTGATGACAGAAATATACAATAGCTGCAATTCTGACTCCTTTGGCCTTGAACACTCATTAACCTCTAAACATGTGTAGCAAACACAACGGTATTAAAGGTGCAGCGGTTGATAAATGTAAATATTAGCAGCAGTTCCAGGCTCCTTTAGGGCAGGTACTCAGCAGCATGTGCACTGCAGCAGACAGAATGATATTGAAGGTGCAGCATATATAATTAGTGTTAGCAGCAGTTTAGGTCTCCTTTAAATCAGGTGTTCAGCAGAGGTGGTATTAATGTGACCGGCGGTCGGGAGACCGACAGTCATATGACCTCCTCCAGCATCCCGACCCCTCACTATCCCGATGGTCGGCATGCCGACCAACAGGGACTATTTCCACTCGTGGGTGTCCACGACACCCATAGAGTGGGAATAGAACCCGTGGCGAGCGCAGCGTGGCGAGCGCAGGGAGCCCGCAAGGGGCTTGCTGCACTCGCCCCTCCCCGCCGGAATCCCGGCGTCGGTATGCTGCCGGGATCCCGGCATCGGTATGCTGACCGGCGGTCTCCTGACCGCCGGTCAGCCATACTACACTCGTTCAGCAGTATGTGCAGCAGAGACAATGGTATTATAAGTGCAGAATATAATATAAGCAGCGGTTCAGGTCTACTTTAGACGTACTGTAAATATGCAGTAATTGTTATTATAGGTGCAGCATATATATATATATAATATAATATTAGCAGCAGTTCAGGTCTCCTTTAACACAAACACCCAGCAATATATATAGCCAGGGGCAAACGCAGGATTTAGCCAGGGGGGGCTTCCATGTGTATGTATGTATGTATGTATGCATGCATGTGTGTGTGCGCGTGTATGTGTATATATATATATATATATATATATATATATACTGTCTATCTATCTATCTATCTATCTATCTATCTATCTATCTATCTATCTATCTATCTATCTATCTATCTATCTATCTACACACATATACTGTATAAACACATATATATATATATATATATATATACTAGGCGATTCATCGCGCCCTACGGGCGCTCTTTACACCGTCGTTAGGGGCTTCGCCCCGTTAACCTCTGCACGGCTTTGCCGCGGGTGGGGGAGGGGGCAGTTAGCCGGGGTGGTGCGGTTGGGGGTGGGTGGGTGTGAGGGTGCTATGGTTGCAGGGGCGGGTGGGGGAGTGGGTGGAGTGCCACGGGTGGTGGGTGGATGCGGTGGGTGCCGCGGGTGTTGGTGCTGCGGGTGGGGGAGAGGGTGGGAGTGCCGCGGGTGGGGTGCGAATGCGGATGGTTGCCGCGGGTGTTGGTGCTACGGGTTGGGGGAGGGGGCGGGAGATCCGCGGGTGGGTGGCGCGGGTGTTTGTGCTCTGGGTGGGGGAGGGGACGGGAGTGCCGCGGGTGGTGCGCGTGTTGGTGCAGCGGGTGGGGGAGTGCCACGGGTGGTGGGTGGATGCGGTGGGTGCCGCGGGTGTTGGTGCTGCGGGTGGAGTGCCACGGGTGGTGGGTGGATGCGGTGGGTGCTGCGGGTAGGTGGCACGGGCGTTGGTCCTGCGGGTGGGGGAGAGGGTGGGAGTGCAGCGGGTGGGGGGCGAATGCGGTTGGTTACCGCGGGTGTTGGTGCTACGGGTTGGGGGCGGGAGTTCCGCAGGTGGGTGGCGCGGGTGTTTGTGCTCTGGGTGGGGGAGGGGACGGGAGTGCCGCGGGTGTTGGTGCAGCGGGTGGGGGAGGGGGTGTGTGCCATGGGTGGTGGGTGGATGCGGTGGGTGCAGCGGGTGTTGGTGCTGCGGGTGGGGGAGGGGGTGGAGTGCCACGGGTGGTGGGTGGATGCGGTGGGTGCCGCGGGTAGGTGGCGCCGGTGTTGGTGCTGCGGGTGGGGGAGAGGGTGGGAGTGACGCGGGTGGGGGGCGAATGCAGTTGGTTACCGCGGGTGTTGGTGCTGTGGGTGGGGGAGGGGGCAGAGTGCCACGGGTGGTGCGGGTGTTGGTGCTGCGGGTGGGGAAGGGGGTGGAGTGCCACGGGTGGTGGGTGGATGCGGTGGGTGCCGCGGGTAGGTGGCGCGGGTGTTGGTGCTGCGGGTGGGGGAGAGGGTGGGTATGGGGGAGGGGCAGGGTTGCAGCGGGTGGGGGAGGGGCGGGGGGTGCTGCAGGTGTGGGAGCTACGGGTGAGAGTGCAGCGGGTGGGAGCGGATGTGGGGGATGCGTTGGGTGCCGCTGGGGGGGGGCAGTGGGTGTTGGTGCTGTGGGTGGGGGAGGGGGCAGAGTGCCACGGGTGGTGCGGGTGTTGGTGCTGTGGGTGGGGGAGTGCCACGGGTGGTGGGTGGATGTGGTGGGTGCCGCGGGTGTTGGTGCTGCGGGTGGGGGAGAGGGTGGGAGTGCCGCGGGTGGGGGGCGAATGCGGTTGGTTGCCGCTACGGGTTGGGGGAGGGGGCGGGAGTTCCGTGGGTGGGTGGCGCGGGTGTTTGTGCTCTGGGTGGGGGAGG
Source organism: Pseudophryne corroboree (assembly GCF_028390025.1). Taxonomy (NCBI): domain Eukaryota; kingdom Metazoa; phylum Chordata; class Amphibia; order Anura; family Myobatrachidae; genus Pseudophryne; species Pseudophryne corroboree. The sequence goes on along the minus strand of NC_086450.1, from coordinate 77,782,776 downwards.
GGAAGGGAGTGCCGCGGGTGTTGGTGTTGGTGCTGCGGGTGGGGGAGTGCCACGGGTGGTGGGTGGATGCGGTGGGTGCCGCGGGTGTTGGTGCTGCGGGTGGGGGAGAGGGTGGGAGTGCCGCGGGTGGGGGGCGAATGCGGTTGGTTACCACGGGTGTTGGTGCTACGGGTTGGGGGCGGGAGTTCCGCGGGTGGGTGGCGCGGGTGTTTGTGCTCTGGGTGGGGGAGGGGACGGGAGTGCCGCGGGTGGTGCGCGTGTTGGTGCAGCGGGTGGGGGAGGGGGGGGAGTGCCACGGGTGGTGGGTGGATGCGGTGGGTGCCGCGGGTGTTGGTGCTGCGGGTGGGGGAGGGGGTGTTGGTGCCACGGGTGGTGGGTGGATGCGGTGGGTGCTGCGGGTAGGTGGCGTGGGTGTTGGTGCTGCGGGTGGGGGAGAGGGTGGCAGTGCAGCGGGTGGGGGGCGAATGCGGTTGGTTACCGCGGGTGTTGGTGCTACGGGTGGGGGAGGGGGCGGGAGTTCCGCGGGTGGGTTGCGTGGGTGTTTGTGCTCTGGGTGGGGGAGGGGACGGGAGTGCCACGGGTGGTGGGTGGATGCGGTGGGTGGCGCGGGTGTTGGTGCTGCGGGTGGGGGAGAGGGTGGGAGTGCCGCAGGTGGGGGGCGAATGCGGTTGGTTGCCGCGGGTGTTGGTGCTACGGGTTGGGGGAGTGGGCGGGAGTTCCGCGGGTGGGTGGCGCGGGTGTTTGTGCTCTGGGTGGGGGAGGGGACGGGAGTGTTGCGGGTGTTGCGCGTGTTGGTGCAGCGGGTGGAGGATGGGGGGGAGTGCCACAGGTGGTGGGTGGATGCGGTGGGTGCCGCGGGTGTTGGTGCTGCGGGTGGGGGAGGGGGTGGAGTGCCACGGGTGGTGGGTGGATGCGGTGGGTGCTGCGGGTAGGTGGCGCGGGTGTTGGTGCTGCGGGTGGGGGGCAAATGCGGTTGGTTACCGCGGGTGTTGGTGCTACGGGTGGGGGAGGGAGTTCTGCGGGTGGGTGGCGCGGGTGTTTGTGCTGTGGGTGGGGGAGGGGACGGGAGTGGCGCGGGTGGTGTGGGTGTTGGTGCAGCGGGTGGGGGAGGGGGGGGGGAGTGCCACGGGTGGTGGGTGGATGCGGTGGGTGCCGCGGGTGTTGGTGCTGCGGGTGGGGGGGAGTGCCACGGGTGGTGGGTGGATGCGGTGGGTGCCGCGGGTGTTGGTGCTGCGGGTGGGGGAGAGGGTGGGAGTGCCGCGGGTGGGGTGCGAATGCGGTTGGTTGCCGCGGGTGTTGGTGCTACGGGTTGGGGGAGGGGGCAGGAGTTCCGCGGGTGGGTGGCGCGGGTGTTTGTGCTCTGGGTGGGGGAGGGGACGGGAGTGCCGCGGGTGGTGCGCGTGTTGGTGCAGCGGGTGGGGGAGGGGGGGGGAGTGCCACGGGTGGTGGGTGGATGCAGTGGGTGCCGCGGGTGTTGGTGCTGCGGGTGGGGGAGGGGGTGGAGTGTCACGGGTGGTGGGTGGATGTGGTGGGTGCTGCGGGTAGGTGGCGCGGGTGTTGGTGCTGCGGGTGGGGGAGAGGGTGGGAGTGCAGCGGGTGGGGGGCGAATGCGGTTGGTTACCGCGGGTGTTGGTGCTACGGGTGGGGGAGGGAGTTCTGCGGGTGGGTGGCGCGGGTGTTTGTGCTGTGGGTGGGGGAGGGGACGGGAGTGGCGCGGGTGGTGTGGGTGTTGGTGCAGCGGGTGGGGGAGGGGGGGGGGAGTGCCACGGGTGGTGGGTGGATGCGGTGGGTGCCGCGGGTGTTGGTGCTGCGGGTGGGGGGGAGTGCCACGGGTGGTGGGTGGATGCGGTGGGTGCCGCGGGTGTTGGTGCTGCGGGTGGGGGAGAGGGTGGGAGTGCCGCGGGTGGGGTGCGAATGCGGTTGGTTGCCGCGGGTGTTGGTGCTACGGGTTGGGGGAGGGGGCAGGAGTTCCGCGGGTGGGTGGCGCGGGTGTTTGTGCTCTGGGTGGGGGAGGGGACGGGAGTGCCGCGGGTGGTGCGCGTGTTGGTGCAGCGGGTGGGGGAGGGGGGGGGGAGTGCCACGGGTGGTGGGTGGATGCAGTGGGTGCCGCGGGTGTTGGTGCTGCGGGTGGGGGAGGGGGTGGAGTGTCACGGGTGGTGGGTGGATGCGGTGGGTGCTGCGGGTAGGTGGCACGGGTGTTGGTGCTGTGGGAGGGGGAGAGGGTGGGAGTGCAGCGGGTGGGGGGCGAATGCGGTTGGTTACCGCGGGTGTTGGTGCTACGGGTGGGGGAGGGGGCGGGAGTTCCGCGGGTGGGTTGCGTGGGTGTTTGTGCTCTGGGTGGGGGAGGGGACGGGAATGCCGCGGGTGGTGGGTGGAGACGGTGGGTGTTTGTGCTACGGGTGGGGGAGGGGGCAGGAGCAGTGGCGCCACAACGTGGGTGCGGGGAGTGCGGCCCGCACCCGGGTGTTACCCTCTGAGGGGTGACACCAAAGTGCCGGCTCCTGTCACAGCGCAGAAGCCAGCACTGCAGATTCAGCAGTGTCCCCCGAACCACAACGTGCCGAAAACGGGGGTCGGGACGCGAAGCCACGCCCCCTTCCGCGAAGCCATGCCCCCTTCCACGAAGCCACGCCCCCTTTTCGCCCGCGACCGCAACGGGTGTTAGAAAAGTGAAGACTCTGGGCGGGAGTGCTGCGGATGTTGCTGCTGCGGGAGTGGGAGGGGACGGGAGTGCCGCGGGAGGGGGGCAGATGCGGGTGGTTGCCGCGTGCGGGCGGGAGGGGGGGGGGGGCGAGTCACTGTTCAGCATGTCTCCCTGACTCAGTGGCAGCCGCAAGACTGTGAGGCGGGTAATGTGAGTTCCGCTCACAGTCAGCGGCTGCGGTGTCACCACTCACCAGGGGCAGTACGGGGAGAAGGAAGACAGGGGACTGGGCGGAGATCGGGAGGGGACTGGGCGGAGAGAGGGAGGGGACTGTTCCTGGCCAGATCTGTGCCTGTGACTCCGCCCAGCGTTACGGCCAGCACAGAGTCACAGACTTGGGCAAATATATAGGAGATATATATATATATATATACACAGGGGTTAAAGTGAGCCGGAACGGGGCGGAACTGCGTTCCGTCAGTTCCACCAGGAGACGGAACGCAGTTCCGCCTCCCCCGGCTCATCTAACCCGATGTCCCGGGCGGCGCTGCAGGGAGATGCCGGGCAGCCCGCTGAGATCGCGGTACCAGCGGTCGCCCGTCTCCCTCCCCGCAGCAGCAGCACCCGGAGCTCAGTACTGAGCTCCGGCTTCCGGCTCTGTCAGTGCGCGCTATGGGAGAGACGTCATGACGTCTCTCCCATAGTGCCGAGGAGCGGGCGGCGAGAGAGGACTGCGGCGGGAGCGGGGCTTGGTAAGTATGGTGCCCCCCTCTCCCTCCTATATGTGTACCACTAGCGGTGTTTCTACTGGGGGCTAGTTACTGGAGGGCTTTTACTACTGGGGCAAACTACAGAGGGGCAAAACTACTGGGGGGCTTTACTACTGGGGCAAACTACAGAGGGGCAAACTACTGGGGGGCTTTACTACTGGGGCAAACTACAGAGGGGCAAACTACTGGGGGGCTTTAGTACTGGGGGCAAACTACTGGGGGGCTTTACTGCTGGGGCAAACTACAAGGGGCAAACAACTGGGAGCATTACTACAAAGGGGCAAGCTACAAAGGGGCAAACTACTGGCAGCATTACTACTGGGGGCTAAACTACAAGGGGGCATAATTACAGGAGCTAAACTACTGGGGGTATAACTACAAGGGGGCAAACTACTGGGGACATTACTAACTTTGGCAAACTACATGGGGGCTAAACTACAGGGGCTAAACAACTGGGGGCACAACTGCAGGGGGCATTACCACTGGGGGATAAACTACATGGGGCAAACTACATGAGGGCAAAACTACTGGGGGCATTGTATAAGGGGTGCTACTGCTGGGGGCATTACTGTATGGGCCGACAAAGAAGCTGCGTTCCCGGTCCGCCCTCCGTCGCTCCACCCCTACCATCGCCACCGCACTGGAAGCCCAGGTTCCAGACTCCCAGCTGCAGCGGATCTGGGACCAGGCTGGCTTTATTATCCCTGCCGCTGCATCGAGCTCCTGTGACCGCGGCGCTACTAGTTCAAATCTGTCGCTGATTGGCTGCCGGTCCGCAGCAGTTTTGAAATATTAGCGCCGTGGTCACAGGAGCTTGATGCGGCGGCAGGGATAATAAAGCCAGCCTGGTTCCAGATCCACTGCAGCCGCCCTCAGCCTCCTCTGCCGCCCCGCCCTCGGACCTCTGCATGCCCACAGCCTCCTCCTCCGCACTATCTCCGAGGCCCACAGCCTCCTCCACGTCACGCCTACCACAGCCTACTCATCCACAGCACCGCAGACCACCGCCGCTGCTAAACAGGTAATCTTACCCTGCTGCCTTTCTCTCTCTCTAGTGCCTACTGTATTCCCTTGCTGTCACTTTCCATGTCCCTGCTGTCACTTTCCATGTCCCTGCTGTCACTCTCCCTGTCACTCTATAATGTGAATTTCGGCTCATACCGTGTGCTATAATGTGAATTTCGGCTCATACCGTGTTCTATAATGTGAATTTCGGCTCATACCGTGTGCTATAATGTGAATTTCGGCTCATACCGTGTGCTGTAATGTGAATTTCGGCTCATACCGTGTGCTATAATGTGAATTTCGGCTCATACTGTGTGGTGTAATGTGAATTTCGGCTCATACCGTGTGGTGTAATGTGAATTTGGCTCATACTGTGTGGTGTAATGTGAATTTGGCTCATACTGTGTGGTGTAATATGAATGTGGCTCATACTGTGTGGTATAAATGTGAATTTCGGCTCATACTGTGAGGTATAATGTGAAAGGGGTCCTACTATTGTGGTGCATAATGTGTATAAGGGGTATATGGTGTGGTAAACTACACTGAAGGGCATGCCCCCTTTTGCGTGGCCACGCCCCCTTGCCAGGAGTGCGCGCGCCTTCGGCGCGCACATAATTGCACCCTTCACTTTTCCATACCCCCACTTCAAAATTTCCACTTGGGTACTACTACTGTGGGCATTATTACTATTGTGTGACCACGCCCTTTTCTTTTTGAGGCCACCCCCCCTTTTTGCTGCGCGCACCGTAGGCGCGCGCAATACCTTTATTGCATGGGCACCGTGGGGAGGGGGGTGAGTTCCACCACCTCTCTAGGACCACTTTAAGCACTGTATATACATACACACACATACCAGTGACGTGCGGTGAGGTCAGTGGCTGGGGGGGCACTGACCAGTGTGGGTGGGGCAATGATGCGATGAGCAAAGACAGAGAGAGAGGGGACGGCTGAGGGATAGTGTTAGAGACAGGACAATGAGAGTGCGGTCACACAGGGAGGGGAATAGGGGCAGAGAGAGGCAACTGGATGAGGTAATAGAGGGTGTCAAAACATTACAATGACAGAGCAGTCTGTGGGGTAATAAAGTCAGAGACATGTAGTCGCACATTGAGAGGAACAGGGGCAGAGAGAGGACTGGGGGCAGGGCCGGCAACAGAAATAATGGTTCCTGACATAGGTGGGTCGGGTGGCACTTGATATGCCGGCTGTTGGGATCCCGGTGCTCAGCATACCGGCGCCGGAATCCCGACACCCGGAATACCAACAACTATTTTCCCTCTTGGGGTGTTCACGACACCCCTGAAGGGAGAATAAATAGCACGCATGCCACCGTGCCCACAGCGTGGTGAGCGCAGCGTGCCTGCAAGGGGCTCTTTTGCGCTCGCCCTGCTGTCTGCATACCGGTGATCGGGATCCCGGCGCCCAGTCCACTGCAGGAAGGCGCAGCTGGACGGATCTAGCACTGCTGGTAGCATCATGGTCCGAGAGGAGCTGCACCAGGGGAAGCCATCAGACGAGCCCCACCGATGGAGCTATGTAAGGGGCGGATGTACAGGGGCTGGTCAGGCAGGAAACCAGCTAGTCATGATAACAAGTGTAGCCAAGCCTCCTTTTTCAGGCATCCAATCAGGGAGGGTCAGACAGCAGTGTCACGCCCCCTCTTGATCCGTCCCTGCAGCCCTGTCACTGAGGCAGAGTTAGAGGTGCCTCATCCCCTTGTTATTTTCAATGAGCTTTTCCTGTCCATAGCCATAGCCCCGCCCCCTGCTTCATACAGTTTATAATTGTCATTGGGAGGCAGCATCCAGGTATTGCTAGGTTTTATGGCAAAAATTAGTAGATTAATATAAAGAAGTTACTTATAACACAGAGGGGTATATGCAATTGCCGGCGAATTGCGGCAATTTTTCGCCCGTTTTTTAATTCGACACAATTCGACCGTCGAATTCCGGCAGGTGGGTGCCGGAATCCTACATATTCAATCAAATAACGGATTCGACAGTCCCGCTGTCGAAAAACGGCCGATTTGACGGCTTTTTATTAGATTTGTAAATTTTTTTTTTTAAAAACGGGAAAAAACACGAAAAAAAATTGCGTGGGGTCCCACCTCCTAAGCATAACCAGCCTCGGGCTCTTTGAACCGGTCCTGGTTGCCAAAATAAAGGGAAAAAAATGACAGGGGATCCCCCGTATTTTAACAACCAGCACCAGGCTCTGCGCCTGGTCCTGGTGCAAAAAATACGGGGGACAAAAAGAGTAGGGGTCCCCCATATTTTTTGTACCAGCACCGGGCTCCACTAGCTGGACAGACAATGCCACAGTGGTCACTTTTATACAGCGCCCTGCGGCCGTGGCATTAAATATCCAACTAGTCACCCCTGGCCGGGGTACCCTGGAGGAGTGGGGACCCCTTCAATCAAGGGCCCACCCCCAGCCACCCAAGGGCCAGGGGTGAAGCCCGAGGCTGTCCCCCCCATCCAAGGGCTGCGGATGGGGGGCTGATACCCTTGAGTAAAATGCACGAATATTGGTTTTTCCAGAAGAACTACAAGTCCCAGCAAGCCTCCCCCGCAAGCTGGTACTTGGAGAACCACAAGTACCAGCATGCGGGTGGAAAAACGGGCCCGCTGGTAAATGTAGTTCTACTGGGAAAAAAAATACCCAAATAAAAACAGGAGACACACACCGTGAAAGTAAAAGTTTATTTCATACATGCCGACACATACATACTTACCTATGTTGACCCGCCGACTGCCACGTCTCCAATGTCGCCGACGATCCGGGGTACCTGTGAATAAAATTATACTCACCTCAATCCAGTGTCCTGTGATTTGTAATCCACGTACTTGGCAAAACAAAAAAACTAATACCCGGGCCACATGGACTGAAAGGGGTCCCATGTTTACACATGGGACCCCTTTCCCCGAATGCAGAGACCCCCCGTGACTCCTGTCACAGAAAGGTCCCTTCAGCCAATCAGGAAGCGCCACTTCGTGGCACTCACCTGATTGGCTCTGCGCGTCTGAGCTCAGACGCGCATTGCACAGCCCCCTCCATTACTTGCAATGGTGGAAACTTTGCGGTCAGCGGTGAGGTCACCTGCGGTCAGCGGCTGACCGCGGGTAACCCCACAGCTGACCGCAAAGTTCCCACCATTGAAACTAATGGAGGGAGCTGTGCGATGCGCTGTCTGCCAGCTCAGACGCAGGGCGCTGTATAAAAGTGACCCCCGGCTGTGGCATTATCTGTCCAGCTAGTGGAGCCCGGTGCTGGTACAAAAAATACGGGGGACCCCTACTCTTTTTGTCCCCCGTATTTTTTGCACCAGGACCAGGCGCAGAGCCCGGTGCTGGTTGTTAAAATACGGGGGATCCCCTGTCATTTTTCCCCCCGTATTTTGGCAACCAGGACCGGCTCAAAGAGCCCGAGGCTGGTTATGCTTAGGAGGGGGGACCCCACGCATTTTTTTTTCCGATTTTTACCATTCCATTAAAAAAAATATATATATTTTTTTTTTTAAAAATATATAAATAATACTTGTGCCTCCAAAATAGACAAACCAAGTACATAATCCCTTCTAATATAAATAGATATGCTATTATCAATAAAAAAAACACACAAAAAACCATGTTTTTAAATTTTTTTTATTAGATTCCGCCAGCAAAGTGTGGCGGATTGAAAATGACGAATTTACTGTCTAAAAGCACTGTTGTCGAATTTACAATCTTTAATTGAATATACTTTTGTCGAATTGCCGCATTTGTACCATTGCAGAAATGTCGAATTTGACAAATGTCGAATTTCAAAAAGTCGAATTTGGAAAGTCCGTTTTTTTGACGAAAAATACTGAATTGCATTGTCGAATTTTTTTGGGGGGGCGAAAATGTCCCGTTTTTCGATATTTTCGGGAATTCGACCACAATTGCATATACCCCATAATCTCTCTGTTATACTGTAAATATCTTCTTTGTATTATTGTAATCATTAGATCAGAATTTGACAGACCTCCCCTGACTGCCCGTCCCTGATCATACATACAGTAAATGTATGTGTATATATATATATATATATATATATATATATATACTAATGCACACACACATATATATATGTGTATAGCAGTAGTGAAATTGTCGCCCCCAGGGGATTGTAATTTGTCAAAACCCTTTTGTCTATATTACAACATTGATATTGCTATAACAGTACATATATCATGCGAGTTGAACAGTGAGTTTCAATTCAAAGATTTTTAATAAAATACATAAAAAGTGATGACAGTGTCCTGTACATACACATAATTTAACGTACAGTAGCCCCCTAACATAAAGACTGGGGATCTGAACCTGCACGTGAATGCATAAAATCTATTTTCAGAATTCTTCCTTCCAATTTTATGGATTGGAGGTCACGTCCAAAGAAAATATTCAACGCGTTTCATCTCGTATAGAGACTTCATCAGGGGTACATCTACAACAACTTTTTCAAAGACAATTTTTAAGACAATGGCTCACAAAGTCATTACATTAAAAAAGAAGGACATGGAACATCACAGAAGATATCATTACTGTTAGGCTATTGATAACAATTCAATTTAGAAAAGGGTTAGACAGAGGGAGTTGGAGTGAGGAAGAGTAGACTTTATAACCTAGTATCTAATTATTAGGTGCGCAAATGATTATACAATAGGGATTCTCTTAATCCATACGGGAGGGAAAAAATGTAACTCCCTTAGGTGTAACAATTATACCGTGTGAAGGTAAACACTGGAACACCTACCTTAAATATGGAGTTTTAAGTGAGAAATATCAAAGAAAAACTGATCTGGAGCCAATACCCTGTTTGTATATGATTGGATGGATATACCTAATAAAAAACACCTTCAATTACATACATTTTCTATCCTGAGGGTTTGGATATAGTCTCCCTATTTATAATCTGGGGCACGTACCTGGTATTTAATAGAGATGAGCGGATTCGGTTTTACTCGGTTTTACTCGGTTCTCAAAACGGCATCTTATTGGCTATCCAAAACACGTGACATCCATGAGCCAATTAGATGCCGTTTTGAGAACCGAGTAAAACCGAACCCGCTCATCTCTAGTATTTAATGGATATAACATGTGATACTTAGATATTTGTAATCACATGGAATTCTTTCAGAAAGATTCCAGAGATAATTCTGACCTAGTGAATATCAATTGCATAAGGTCAGTACCTGGAAACATTTTTATAGTTAGTGTAACCATCACAACCATTGAGATAGAGAATATGAAAACTATCCATTTATAATGGTTAGTTCATAAAATAAGGCTACAATGCATGCAGGTTATATTAAACTAGGTGCTTCATCGCGCCCTACGGGCGCTCTTCACACCGTCGGAAGGGGCTACGCCCCTTTAACCCCTGCACGCCTTTCTGGGGTTCAATATATGGAGTATTCCCTGCATTCCTAGTTTTGTTAGTGTTTGAATATTGCACAATGAAAGGCCTTCCGATGGTGAAGGGGGCGTAGTCCCTTGCAACAGGAAGGGGTTTGGGGAGTGGGGACCGCGGATGGGGGAGGGGGTATGAAGGAGCTGTGGGTGGGGTAGGAGCAGGGGTGTCGCAGGTGGGGGATGGCAGCTGCAGGGCTGTTGCGGATGGAGGAGGGGTTCCGAAGGCGCAGCAGATGGGGAAGGGGTGGGTGCGGGTGTGCAGTGGATGGGGGAGGTGTCCAGGGGGCGCGGTGGGTGGGGGAGGAGTGGATGCGGGGGTAACGTGGGTGGGGAAGTGGCGGGTGCGGTGCTGTTGCGAATGGTGTAGGCGATGCGGATTGGGAAGGGCCTGCTGCGTGGGTGGGGTAGGGGATCCAAAGGTGCAGCTGGCGGGGGAGAGCCAGATGCGGGGTGTGGCGGATGGGGGAGGGGGTCCGGAGGTGATGTAGGTGGTGGAGGGGCGGGTGGCATAGGGGGTCTGGAGGAGCCGCGGGTGGGTACCGGGGGAGGGGGACGGGGGGCGTTGTGTGTGGGGGAGGGGCAGATGCTGGGCTGGATGGGGGAGTGGTTCCAGAGGTACTGCGGGTGGGAAAAGGTGTGGCGGGTGGGTAGGAGGTGTGGAGGCGTTGCGGGTGGGAGAGGGGGGGGGTGCAGTGAATGGGGTAAGGGGTCCGGAGGAGGGAGGGTCCGTGTGTGTTGAGGTGTGGGGTCCGTAGGCGCTGTGGGTGGGGGTGCCACGGGTGGTGGAGGGACAGGTGTGTGGATTTGCGGTGGATGGGGGAGGGGGTCTGGAGGTGCTGCAGGTGGTGGAGGGGTGTGTGCGCGGGTGGGATAGGGGGTGGGTGCGGGAGTGCAGCGGATGGTGGAGGTGGTCCGGGAGTGTGGGAGAGGTGAGGTGCTGTGGGTGGGGGAGAGGCGGGTGAGGGGCTGTTGCGGATGAGGGAGGGGTTCCGGAGGCGCTGCAGGGTGGAAGGGTGCAGGTGTTGTGGGTGAGGTAGGGGGCCTGGAGGCGCTGCGGGTGGGGGTGCGGTGGATGGGGAGGGGCTGCAAGTGGTGGAGGAGCGGGTGGTGTAGGAGGTCCGGAGGTGCAGTGGGTGGTGGAGGGGTGGGTGCTGAGGGTGGGGTAGTGGGTCCGAAGGTGTTGCGGTTACTGGAGAGGTGGGGGTGTAGGGGATGGGTCAGTGGGTGCAGCGGATGGGGGAGGGGTGAGTGCGGGGGTTCAGCGGATGGGGAGGGGGTCAGGGGATGCGGGAGGGGTGGGGGTGCTGTGGGTGGGGGAGGCGGGTGAGGGGCTGTTGCGGATGGGGGAGGGGTTCCGGAGGCGCTGCTGGTGGAGAAGGGTGCAGGTGTTGCCTGGAGGCGCTGCGGGTGGGGGAGGGAGGGAGGGGGGTGAGGGTGCGGTGGATCGGGAGGGGCTGTAGGTGGTGGAGGAGCAGGTGGTGTAGGGGGTCCGCAGGTGGAGTGGTTGGTGGTGGGGTGAGTGCTGCGGGTGGGGTAGTGGGACCGAAAGTGTTGCGGTTGCTGGAGAGGTGGTGGTGCAGGGGATGGGTCCGGGGGTGCAGCGGATGGGGGAGGGGCTGCTGCAGATGGGGGAGGGTTTGGAAGACACTGCGGGTGGGGTAGGGGTCCGAAGGCGCAGTGGGTGGGGGTGCCACGGGTGGTGGAAAGGCAGGTGCGGGGGTTTGCGGGGATAGGGAGGGGTCCAGGGGCGCTGCAGGTGGTGGAGGGCAGATATCAGTGCACATAGTCTCTGTGGTAGTTAGTGAGGGTTGGTGATGGTGTAAGAGGGGTGAAGGCCAGTACACAGACAGGCAGTTAGAGAGCAGGATGAGGGTGACAGGGCATAGTGACGGGGAGTACTTAGCAGATATAGGGGTGGGCTACAGGTGTGATGTCACAGTGTGTGTACCTTTGCTGTCATGTGTGAGGTATGTGAGGTATATGTGAGGTATGTGTGAGGTATGTGTGAGGTAAGGATGTGCGGGTCGTGGTGGCCACTAACGTCCAGGCTGCTGCTGTGAGATGGTGACTGCAGAGGGAGGGAACTCCGACCCAGCAGCAATGGGTCGTGGTCAGCATTCCTTCCTGGCCCCGTTCCGCCGCACACTGTCCGCCCCGTCTGACGGGCGTCATTCCTCCATCCTGCATGGCAGCGTCAGCTGCTGTGATCGCGGAGCATAGGTAAGCGTCCGGAGCCCTGTGGGCGGGCAGGCATGGTGTTTCCCTGGAGAGGTGCGGTGCGCGTCCTTAGGCTGCAGACGGAGGGAGCTCCGGCCCAGCAGCAATGTTGATTAGTGCGTGTCCCGTCCTGGCGCTGTCCCGCTGCACATGCTCCGCACCGCTTGCCGCTGAGCATGGCAGCCCTTGTGTGTATGCTGCAGATGCTGATCTAGCGGTGCCTGAGCTAGAGCCCTCTCCCTGGGGTGTGGGTGTCAGGCGGCAGGTATGGTGTGTAGGTGGGAGAGGAGCTGCGGGCGGCGACTCGCTGCCTGCAAGTACCCTCCATATCAGCGCTGTTCCCCTCCCTGCAGATAGTGTCAGTGGCCGTGGTGTACTTTTGCTACTGGTGGCCTGTGCCGGTGCTAGGGTGTTCGGCGCCCCCCTGCAAACTATGAATTTTGCGCCCTCCCATATTCCTTTGTTGTGCATCGGGAAAAGTGGTGTGGTCTCACAACTAAGGGGCATGGCCACACAATAGTACCCCCATTTAAAATTACGCCACAATGTAGCACAATCTTATTCATCTTATACGTAATGCCCCACCCGTAGTAGTAGCGTCCTTATACGTAATGCCCCACCCGTAGTAGTAGCGTCCATATACGTAATGCCCCCCCAATAGTAGTAGTGTCCTTATACATAATGCCCCCCCAGTAGTAGTAGCAGTTATATGTAATGCTCCCCAACAGTAATAGTAGCATCCTTATACGTAATGCCCCACCCGTAGTAGTAGCGTCCTTATACGTAATGCCCCCCAGTAGTAGTAGCGTCCTTATACATAATGCCCCCCCAATAGTAGTAGTGTCCTTATACATAATGCCCCCCCAGTAGTAGTAGCAGTTTTATGTAATGCCCCACAACAGTAATAGTAGCATCCTTATACGTAATGCCCCACCCGTAGTAGTAGCGTCCTTATACGTAATGCCCCACCCGTAGTAGTAGCGTCCTTATACGTAATGCCCCCCAGTAGTGGTAGCAGTTGTATGTAATGCCTCCCAACAGTAATAGTAGCGTCCTTATACGTAATGCCACCCCTGTAGTAGTAGCATCCTTATACATAATGTGCCCCCAGTAGTAGTACCGTCCTTATACATAATGCCCCCCCAGTAGTAGTAGCATCCTTACATGTAATGCCCTCCCAGTAGTAGCGTCCTTATATGTAATGTCCCCCAGTATTAGTAGCCTCCTTATACGTAATGCCCCCCTATAGTAGTAGCGTCCTTATACGTAATGCCCCCCCAAAGTAGTAGCGTCCTTATACGTAATGCCCCCCCCTATAGTAGCAGCGTCCTTATACGTAATGCCCCCCTATAGTAGTAGCGTCCTTATACGTAATGCCCCCCCTATAGTAGTAGCGTCCTTATACGTAATGCCCCCCCTATATTAGTAGCGTCCTTATACGTAATGCCCCCCCTATATTAGTAGCGTCCTTGCATGTAATGGCCCCCCCAGCAGTGGCGTCCATAAAGTGCGCACACACAGACATACCTCACACACACACAATTCACACATATATACAAACACACACACCCCACCATATACACACACACACACACACACACACACACACACACACACACACACACACACTGTGACAAGAACACTGGGATAGTGTTTGAGGGCAGGTATATTTGTCCCAGGTTCTTGTCTTACATGTTTTAGAAAATGTTAACTTCTAGGAAAAATGCTTTTTGTTTTGTCTGAACCTTTTCAGTTTGCTGTAAAAGCTGGGTAAAGGCTCTGAGAGAGAGATAAGGCGAGTTCTAGACATTGGGCCCAGTTCGGGTCTTTGGCCTCACAGAGGGCTAATCAGGGTTTCAGCTGTGTAAGAGTGATATAGTGCTTCTAACCTGATTAGTATGGGCAGACTGCCTGGGAAGGCTGCAGGATCTGTGTGTGAGAGACACGCTTTCTGATGCAAGTAAGCTATACAGTATGTACTGAAGAACTCTGTGTTTTGTTTAGTGACAGTTAGGAACATCTTATGTTTAGTTAGTGCCGGACAGGCAAGGTATTTTTATTTTGGGGTTTGTTTTATTTTCTGTTTCAATAAAACTGGCCGGGGTCAGTTGTACCAGAAACTGGACTTGTGTTGTTCCTCAGCTGCTGCGTGCTGCCATATTCCCCAGGAAAAGGCACCTTGCACCCCTACAGTGTTACAACTTGGTGGAGAATGCGAGCAGGCCGTTCTGCGCATAAGTGAAAGCAGCAGCTTTGTGAGGCCTGCAGAAAACGGTGGTTTATGCAGATACAGCCCAGTGTGAAGTTACTGGGACTCACCCCTGAGGGTTTGATATATGTCCTGGGTGAAAGCAGCTGCAAAGCCGCCTGAAAAATCTGTTGACATGGAGGATCTGCTTAAAGCCTTGCTGCAAGCTACAGCGGCTCAGCAGGAGGCCAACCGACAGCAGCAGGTGGCAATGGAGGAAAATTGGAGACTACAGCAGGAGGCCAACAGACAGCAGCAGGTGGCAATGGAGGAAAATAAGAGACAACAGCAGGCAGTTGTTGATGAACTTTACAGGCAACAGCGTCAGGATAGAGAGGCCTTAGCAGAAGTGGTGCAGAGACTTGCAGCTCGGGTTGGAGATGTGGCCGTCAGTGCTCCAACCAGCTCTAGTTCTATACGAGCCAGTCACTTCCTGCAGAAAATGACAGAGGCTGATGATGTGGAGGCCTATCTGACCACGTTTGAAAGGACTGCCGAGCGTGAGAACTGGCCGAAAGCACAGTGGGCCAGTCTGCTGGCACCTTTCCTGTCAGGTGAGCCCCAAAAAGCTTACTTTGATTTAAGCCCTGCTGAGGCTCGGGACTATGATAAACTAAAGACTGAGATCCTGACCCGCCTGGGAGTCACGCTGTCAGTACGAGCACAACGGGTGCACCGTTGGCTGTACGCCATGGAGAAGCCTCCGCGCTCCCAGATGCACGACCTTATTCAGCTAACAAAAAAATGGCTACAGCCAGAGACATTAACTGGTCCCCAGATGGTGGAAAGAGTCGTCATGGACCGCTACTTGAGATCTTTGCCCATGGTCCTGCGCAAATGGGTGAGCCATGGAAACCCGGGTACTCCTGACCAATTAGTGGACATGGTAGAGAGGTATTTGGCAGCAGAGGAACTACTGATGACCACCCAGCAACCCATAGATCCTCGACAGCGCCCTTCAGTAAAGACTGGTAAGACTGTTCCGTGGGAAAACATTGCTGGGCGGTTAAGAGAACGCAAGGCTGGAGAGACTGTAAACACTGGCCCTGGAAACAGGCCAATGGGGCTAGAACGGTCTATGCTGCCCAAATGGGTTGATAATCGTGTGGTTAAATGTTTTAGGTGTGGTATGCCAGGTCATGTTATTGCCAATTGCCCAGTCACGCAAGAACCCATGCAATGTGATGCTGCCTTTGAATGTCGCAGAATGTCTTTCTTTGCTAGGTTAGCCTGTACTGTGGTACCTTCACCTGAGCTGGAAAAACAAATGTGTGATGTGTTCTTAGAAGGTAACCGGGTAGAGGCCTTGCTAGATTCAGGAAGTTTAGTTACCCTCGTGAAAGCTGGGTTAGTGAACCCCTTAAAGGTCCAGCAAATACCTATTGGGGTAACTTGCATACATGGGGATACCCAACATTATGCCACTGCTGAGGTGAATATAGAAACTTGTTGTGGGTCAGCAATGGTTAAAGTGGGACTGGTCCCTACCTTGGTGCATGAGGCCATAATAGGGAGGGATTTTCCTCATTTTTGGAAACTGTGGGAATCACGGTTATCAACAGATGTGAGAAGTAAAAAGCCAGTTGATAATACCGGTGATTTTATGGATGTACGTGGGTCTTCGGAACTTTCTGGCCCTTTGCCTTTTGCTAGTTTGGCTGGGGAAGTGACAGATGGGGAGTCCAGTGAGGACCCTCTTGCCGGGAACAGAGACATAGTAGTTAGAACTGAAAGCGTGCCTGACCTGGAGGTAAAGAAGGATCTGTTTGCGTCTGAACAGTTAAAGGATCCTACCTTAATAAAGGCTAGAGAGAATGTTAAGATTGTTAATGGGGAACCTGTGGTACCAGGTGACAGGGTTACGTATCCCCACATGGCCATCTGTAATGAGCTCTTGTACCACATTGTCAAAAGGGGTGAGGATGTGGTGGAACAGCTGGTAGTTCCCCAGCCTTATCGGAGAACGGTACTAGATTTAGCTCATAGTCACGTTACCGCAGGACATTTAGGGGCAGAAAAAACCACTGAAAGAGTTTTACAAAGGTTCTTTTGGCCAGGGGTTTATAAAGAAGTGTCTGAATATTGTTCTTCCTGTCCTGAATGCCAGTATCATGCCCCTAGACCCCATTTCAGGAGCCCACTAGTTCCCATGCCTATTATAGAGGTCCCGTTTGACAGAATAGCCATGGATCTCGTGGGGCCCTTGTTAAAGTCTGCTCGGGGCCATCAGTATATCCTGGTAATTATGGACTATGCCACTTGATATCCTGAGGCTGTCCCTTTACGCACTATCACAACCAAGGCGATAGCTAGGGAGCTGGTGCAGGTATTTAGTAGAGTGGGAATACCAAAAGAAATTTTGACTGACCAAGGTACTCCATTTATGTCAAGGATCATGAAAGAATTGTGCAAGTTATTTAAGGTCACTCACCTCAGGACGTCCATCTACCATCCCCAAACTGACGGGTTGGTGGAAAGGTTTAATAAAACATTAAAAAGTATGTTAAAAAAGGTTGTTGAGAGAGATGGGAAAAACTGGGATTGTTTGTTGCCCTACTTGTTAATGGCCATCAGAGAAGTTCCTCAGTCCTCTACGGGGTTTTCTCCATTTGATTTGTTGTATGGTAGACACCCCAGAGGGCTGTTGGATGTTGCCAAAGAGACGTGGGAAGGACAGCCCACTCCTTATAGAAGCGTTATTGAGCATGTAACACAAATGCAGGATAGGATTGCAGCCGTGGTACCTGTTGTCAGAGAGCACATGGAACAGGCCCAAAGTGCTCAACAGAGGGTCTATAACCGGAGTGCCAAGATACGGGAATTTGCTCCTGGAGATAGAGTTCTTGTTTTGGTACCCACTGTGGAAAGCAAATTCCTAGCTAAATGGCAGGGTCCATTTGAGATTAGGGAAAAAATGAATGAGGTTAATTACAAAGTATACCAGCCGGGAAAGAGAAAACCCGAACAGATCTACCATGTTAACTTAATCAAACCCTGGAAAGATAGGTTGTCTCTGTCAGCGGAGCCTTGCCCTTCGGTGTCTTCACCCCGGTTGCTTCCCGCAGTGAAGGTGTCAGAGACATTATCAGCTGATCAGAACAATCAGGTTAAAGAATTTCTCATCCAAAATAGGGAGGTATTTTCAGAGCTGCCTGGCCGAACGACCATAATAAAACATGACATTGTCACAGAACCAGGGGTCAGGGTTCATTTAAAGCCATATAGGATTCCTGAAGCTCAGCGAGAAGCTATTTCTAAGGAAGTTAAAACCATGTTAGAACTTGGAGTCATAGAGGAGTCTAACAGTGAGTGGTCCAGTCCCATAGTGCTCATCCCGAAGCTCGACGGTAGCATACGCTTCTGTAATGACTTTCGTAAGTTAAATGAGGTGTCCAAGTTTGACGCATACCCCATGCCCCGTGTGGATGAGCTTGTAGAAAGGCTGGGAACAGCCAGGTTTCTCACCACATTGGACCTGACCAAAGGTTACTGGCAAATACCTTTATCTGATAGCGCCAAAGAAAAAACAGCCTTTTCGGTTCCGGAGGGGCTGTACCAGTATAAGATGTTACCCTTTGGGTTGCATGGGGCTCCAGCAACCTTTCAACGGGCGATGGATAAAATTTTGAGGCCCCATAGAAAATATGCAGCTGCCTATTTGGATGATGTGGTAATTCACAGTACAGACTGGGGGTCACATTTGGTTAAAGTACAAGCAGTACTGGACTCAATCAGAAAGGCAGGGTTAACTGCTAACCCAAAGAAGTGCTGCCTCGCAATGGAGGAGGTCAAATACTTGGGCTTCACCATAGGCAGAGGTCTGATTAGGCCCCAATTGAATAAAGTTGATGCTATTCAAAACTGGCCTCGTCCAGTGAATAAAAAACAGGTAAGGGCTTTTTTGGGAATTACTGGGTACTATAGACGGTTTATTCCTAATTTTGCGACCACAGCGGTGCCGTTGTCAGACCTTACCAAAGGGAAGCAGTCAAATGTGGTGAAATGGAACCCTGATGCAGAAAAGGCGTTCCAAGCGTTAAAAGTGGCTTTGTGTTCACAACCGGTGTTGATAACACCAGATTTTTCAAAAGAATTTGTGGTACAGACAGATGCCTCAGAGGTAGGGATAGGTGCTGTGCTGTCCCAAACCAGAGATGGGGACGAACACCCTATCATTTATTTGAGTAGGAAACTCAATGAGCATGAAAAAAGGTATGCCATTGTGGAAAAGGAGGCTTTGGCCATTAAGTGGGCACTAGATACCTTGAGATATTACCTCTTGGGTAGACAATTCAGACTAGTGACAGACCATGCCCCTTTAAAATGGATGTATGTAAATAGAGGCAAGAATGCTCGTGTAACTAGATGGTTTCTAGCGTTGCAGGACTTTAAGTTTACTGTCGAACATAGACCGGGAACACAATTGGCCAACGCAGATGCATTGTCTCGCATCTTCTGTTTGGGGGCTACAAGTGTTCCGGCCCCTAGGTCGAAACAGGGGAGGGGGATATGTGACAAGAACACTGGGATAGTGTTTGAGGGCAGGTATATTTGTCCCAGGTTCTTGTCTTACATGTTTTAGAAAATGTTAACTTCTAGGAAAAATGCTTTTTGTTTTGTCTGAACCTTTTCAGTTTGCTGTAAAAGCTGGGTAAAGGCTCTGAGAGAGAGATAAGGCGAGTTCTAGACATTGGGCCCAGTTCGGGTCTTTGGCCTCACAGAGGGCTAATCAGGTTTTCAGCTGTGTAAGAGTGATATAGTGCTTCTAACCTGATTAGTATGGGCAGACTGCCTGGGAAGGCTGCAGGATCTGTGTGTGAGAGACACGCTTTCTGATGCAAGTAAGCTATACAGTATGTACTGAAGAACTCTGTGTTTTGTTTAGTGACAGTTAGGAACATCTTATGTTTAGTTAGTGCCGGACAGGCAAGGTATTTTTATTTTGGGGTTTGTTTTATTTTCTGTTTCAATAAAACTGGCCGGGGTCAGTTGTACCAGAAACTGGACTTGTGTTGTTCCTCAGCTGCTGCGTGCTGCCATATTCCCCAGGAAAAGGCACCTTGCACCCCTACAGTGTTACAACACACACACACACCCACTATATATACACACACACACACACACACACACACACACACACACACACACACACACACACCCCCACTATATACACACACGCACACACATTTCTCTCTCACCCTCCACTTACCAGGTCTGGCTGGCCGTCACTGCAATGCTGATTCCACCACTGTTCAGCTGTCTGGTCCCGTGTAGCTCCACCCCTCTATTCTGTGTAGCTCCTCCCCTTCGTGACGCCGTAGCTCCGCCCCCTTTTCAGGACCCGCACTGCACAGCACACAGCCCGCTGTCACAGGTGATTGGGGGGGGGGGGGAGGACAGGCACAGCAGCCGGCAGCTAGTGGCCATCCTCACCTCCTATACTGTAAGGTAGGGTCTTGCACCTGACTGCTGCTGGCGCTGGGTATGGGGTAGCTCCCTGCAGCAGATGCAGTTGACTCCGCCCAGCTCTGTGACTCCGCCCAGCGTTACGGGCACAGAGTCACAGATTAAGGCAAATATATAGGAGATGGTCGATACATGGATTTATCGACCATTTAATATAACCAGCATGCATTGTAGCCTAATATGCACTAATATGTACTTTTATAGCAATATCATTGTTGTAATATAGACAAAAGGGTTTTGACAAATTACAATCCCCTGGGGGTGCCAATTTCACTACTGCTATACATATTCTCTATTCCAGTTCTTTCTAACAGAGAACATAGTGAAATAGCGCAGCCCATTGATCCAATACTATCTTCTTTTTTATTAGCGCAATTTAAAAGTTTTGTGGGCGATACACACACACATATATATATATATATATAAACGCATTCATACAGTACATACATTTTATGCATCCTAGGCCTGTGAGAAGGGCAGCTGGGAGCACAGTGAGGACGGAGTGAGGAGCTGCTGTTTGTGCACAGCCAGCAGCTCCCGTCGGACATTCTTTTTTGTGAGCATAGAGCTACAGTACATAGCTCTCTGTTGTTGTTGTTGCTGCTGCTGCAGCTCCGCGATCGCGGCTCTTGCAGAGACGGATACAAATCTGTCTTAATAAATTAACAAATTTAGAAACTGCAAAATTAACCTTCTTCCGGGCCTTATCAACGGCAATCAGGCTGATAGCACCCCTCCAGTGCATCCTAGGAACTATGTCAGGCCACATGACACAAACATCAGGCCATCAGTAAGTGACATAAATCCTCCTTGACCTGAAGCGTCAGATAAATACCTTTCCTCTGGCCTATGTCGTTACCCCCTAGGTGAAGTATAACATCATCTGGACGACTCCAACACCGCTCTTTTTCAAAAAGGAGGAGGAGTCAGAAACGTCATGCTCACCATCAGCGGAAGGGCCAGCCGGCGGATCCGGAGATGGCACCGTCACCAAGCCACTCGCCGTGCCACCTTGTTCAGCACTGGCTACCCGAAGCCGACACCGCATCCGAAACCGGGACCTCCGCGGCTGGGGGAGCCCCGTCCGGGCCGGTCAGATGATTCCCTCCGTGAACCTGCAGCCACTCATGAGACCCATGATCTCCACAGCCAGTCATCTCGGGAGAGAAGGAAGGGTTAAGTACCTGGTGTTCCGCAGCGGCGTCAACCAGGGCACCCGCCACCGCCGGAGATCCCGCAAACGGAACTGGCCGGGGTGGCATTGTCAATGCAGGGACAGGGAGAGGGGAACCAGAGCTGCTGGACAGGGCAGGATGGGAAGCGCGAGTAGTCATGTCATAAGTCGGCGCCCACGAACTGGGCCCAAAAACAGTAGGTGACCACCCCGCCTGATAGGGACCCCCGGGCATTGGAAGGGGGGTAACGGGTTGCTGGTAAAATGGGGGAACGGCAAATGGGAGACCGCCCACTTGCGGCAAACCCGCATAATACCCGGGCGGCCCTAGAGGCTGCGACATATTAAACAACCACGTGGGAGGTGCCTCTTGCCCAGGAGGGAACACGCCTGGAAAATATGGGGAAACGGTCAGCGGCATGGACCCATGGAAACCTTGCTGTCGGGACATGGGAATGACCAGGAAAGCCTGGGAAGAAGACATTCCGGCGGGCAAAAAATTATGATAAACCAACCCAGGGTTGGGTACCAGGGAGAGTTGCCCAGACATGCCGACGTTAGATGACACCACCGACTGGGTGGACAGAAAATGCAATACGCTTGTGTGACCAGCGGGTGGCGCTATTGCACCTCCCAACATGTGCCTAGGGATGGCACTAGCAGCATGGCCACCGGCACTCACATGGAGTAGAGCCCCCTGCCCAGTAGCCACAGCGGGCCCACTGGTTGCGCCAGTGGGGGCCACAGGAGGGTCAGCACTAGAAAAAACAGCACCCAGTCCGGCCGGCATAGCAGCTGCGCCGGGAACGCCCGGTTGGTGGGGTCTAACAGGGCCAAGGGAGATGCCGGGACAGGGCTACCCACCAGCGACGCGGGCACAGCCGGTGGAGAAGCACAGGAGCCGCCCGCCCACGTCCACCTCGCGCTCCGCCGCAGGGCGCTGGGATGCAGTGACGCCATCCAGCGCCGCCCCGCCGGAAGTAGGACGTGGCGGTGAGGCGCATGGGGACCTGACGGGAGCAGCGACATTAGGGGCAGCGGACACAGTTAGTGCAGCAGGCGGCGGACCACCCGCCGACGGGAAAGCCACTGGAGGGGACCATGCGCCATACCCACGTACCCCCGGCGGAGGTCAGCGGGCGGGCCGATTCAGCCAGCCAGTGAGGGGGGGGGAGCAAAGCGCCTGGGTTGCGGCATTTACAGCACACAAAAATGCACAACGCACAGAAAGCAGAATGAGGCCTGGGAAGACATATGAGTGGAATATTGAAGAAAAACGGAGAGAAAAAGGTAAGGGAAGTATGAGAAGGAGAAAACAAAAGGGGTACAGACAAAATACCACTTATCTTGTTCTTTCCAGGCACTCAAAAGGAAGTGCTGCTGCTGTCTCTATCTGTTTATACTCCTTCCATGTTACCTCCCCTACCCATACCTCCCAACTTTGCCCTTGCAGTAAGAGGGATACATGCGCGGCGAAGCCGCACGCGCTCCCGAAAAGGGGGTGCAGCCTATAAAAGGGGGCGTGGCTTCGCGGAGGACCTGCGATCGCGAGCCACGCCCCGTTTTCGTCACTGAGTGGGCATGCCCAGCGCTCTGTGAGCCGCTGGCATGCCCCCTCTCCCCCTGTCTCCAGTGAGTAGACGCTGTGTGCATGCGCACAGCGTCTATTCACCGCTGCTCTGCTAAGCAGGGCAGCGAGAGACAGAGACTCCCAACTGCCCCCCCCCCCCACCGCGGGACACTGCGGCCCGCGGGTGGGACAGCGGGACAGTCCCCAAAAAACGGGACTGTCCCGCGAAAATCGGGACAGTTGGGAGGTATGCCTACCTACCCTGATAGGCTAAAACAAAACAAAACCAACACCCTTCAAAGGGGAGTTAATCTAACTAGCAAAAGCTCTATCCATTAACTCATCACAAACCAAAGACCCCTTATATAATTTCGTGCCTATACAGCCCTCATTTACTCTTAGGGATGGAAATATTTGTCCTTTATGATAGCTACTGCATTGATGATTTTTCAGCGCAATTCTATGGATGCGGGGCAAAACAGGCAGTGTAGGGGGTTCCACAGTGTGCCTTTCAAGAACGCAATGTACAACACATTACAAGCACATTACAGCAAATTAAAATGACACCTAAGAGCCATTACAGTTTTAAAAAATACATGTATGTTGTTCAAAATAATGTGTGTTTAGGTGTTGATGTTGCAGAGTTATATAGGCACACAGAAAATGAAAAAGAAGAGAAAGCGTCTGACTCCTGCACACTAAGCAAAGTAAATCTATTTAAAATTTACCAATTATTACTCAATGTTAAGAATATTTAATTCATATACAGTCAAAACAGCGAACTATTGGTTAAAAGACAAAAAGTAAAAGAAAAAAGAATTTGTGTATTAAAAACTCAACTGTGTATCCAATTCTTGTCCATCTCTTTATTAATATTCAGATTCAATACAGTGTTGCCTCTCAAGACACCCTATTGGAGAAATATATCACAGATGTGTCCTCATACACCTAGCCTCAATAAGGCATGCTGTGTGACACACCCAACGCAACTGAGCGCTTAGAATAGTGACCAGTGTTAATTTTGTCAATGAAAATTTTGACTAAAAGTACTTGTCGACTACAGTTTATATAACTAAACACAGCAAAAAAAAAAAAAGCAACTACCAGGGAGGATCGGTCGGTGAGAGTAGTGCATAACGATAGTAGAGGTAATGACTCTTGGCTGGAAGCTTGTTTAAGTAAGGAACTTGTCCTGGAGAGACTAAGCCAAATAAAGATTAATAAATCACCAGGCCCAGATGGTTTTCATCCGAGGGTTATTATGGAGCTTAGGTCACAGCTAGCAAAACCCCTATACTTCCATAGTTCAATAAGATCAGGCAGGGTACCTAAGGATTGGCACATAGCAGAGGTAGTGCCTTTATATAAAAAGGGAACTAAAAATAATCCTGGTAACTATAGACTAGTTATCTTAACCTCTATAGTGGGTAAATTATTGGAAGGCATCTTGAGGGATAGCATAGAGGATTATCTGCAGGTTAATAAGATTATTAGCAAAAGTTAGCATGGGTTTGTAAGGTACAGATCATGTCAAACTAACTTAACTAGCTTCTACGAGGAAGTGAGCGAGAATCTTGATCAGGGAAAAGCAGTGGATGTGGTGTACTTAGATTTTGTAAAAGCCTTCGATACAGTGCTTCACAGGAGACTGGTCATCAAATTAAGGGAACTTGGTCTAGGATATACTATTTGTACATGGATAGGTAATTGGCTGTATTATTATTATTATCCTTTATTTATATGGCGCCACAAGGGTTCCGCAGCACCCAATTACAGAGTACATAAATAATCAAACAGGAAAACAGCAACTTACAGTTGAAGACAATATAGGACAAGTACAGGGTAAATAAACATAGTTACATCAGCAGATGACACTGGAATAAGTATCAGGTGGCAGAAGACTGCTGGATGTGGTACAGTTGAAGATTATTAAAGTAAGACAAAGGATAAGCACATGAGGGACAACGAGTAGTGGTCAACGGGATAAGCACATGAATGACAGAGTACAACGAGTAGTGGTCAACGGGATGTTTTCCAGCTGGGCACCAGTAGTCAGCAGAATACCACAAGGGTCCGTACTTGGCCTGCTACTGTTCAATATATTTATCAACGATCTAAGAATAGGCCTGGAAAGCACTGTGTCAATCTTTGCGGATGATACTAAGTTCTGTAAGGTAATTAATTCAGATTGCGATGTGGAGTCTCTACAAAATGATTTATTTATACTTGAAGCCTGGGCGTCTAAATGGGGAATGAGATTCTATATAGAAAAATGCGAAATTATGCATCTTGGCACAAAAAACACAAAAGCATTGTACACTGTAAATGGGGAAATTATAGGGGTAACTGTGGTGGAAAAAGATTTGGGGGTGCTCATAGATAATAGGCTTAGTAACAGTACACAATGTCAAAATGCTACAAAAAAGGCAAGTAAAGTGCTATCATGCATAAAATGGGGCATTGAGACAAGGGACGAGGATGTAATCCTGTCACTGTACAAATCATTGGTACATCCGCACCTGGAATATTGTGTTCAATCCTGGACACCATATTATAAAAAAGATTTCGGGGAACTAGAAAGGGTTCAAAGGTGGGCTACTAAATTGATCAAAGGGCTAGAAACACTGGATTAGAGATGTGCACCGGAAATTTTTCGGGTTTTGTGTTTTGGTTTTGGGTTCGGTTCCGCGGCCGTGTTTTGGGTTCGAACGCGTTTTGGCAAAACCTCACCAAATTTTTTTTGTCGGATTCGGGTGTGTTTTGGATTCGGGTGTTTTTTTCAAAAAACCCTAAAAAACAGCTTAAATCATAGAATTTGGGGGTCATTTTGATCCCAAGTATTATTAACCTCAATAACCATATTTTCCACTCATTTTCAGTCTATTCTGAACACCTCACACCTCACAATATTATTTTTAGTCCTAAAATTTGCACCGAGGTCGCTGAATGGCTAAGCTAAGCGACCCAAGTGGCCGACACAAACACCTGGCCCAATCCGCCACACTTTGGAGGGTGAAACCAATAAAAAAAATTTAAAACATGTTTTTTTTTTTTTTTTTTTTCTTGGTAATATCAGATCTATTTATATTAGAAGGGATTAGGTACTTGGTTTGTCTTTTTTGGAGGCACAAGTAATATTTATATATTTTTTAAAATAATATATTTTTTTTTTTTTATAGATGGATGGTAAAATCCCTGAAAAAAATGGCGTGGGGTCCCCCCTCCAAAGCATAACCAGCCTCGGGCTCTTCCAGCTGGTCCTGGTTCTAAAAATGCGGGGGAAAAATTGACAGGGGATCCCCCGTATTTTTAAAACCAGCACCGGGCTCTGCGCCTGGTGCAAAAAATACGGGGGACAAAACGCGATTTAAAAAAACGGGAAAAAACGGGAAAAAATGGCGTGGGGTCCCCCCTCCAAAGCATAACCAGCCTCGGGCTCTTCGAGCTGGTCCTGGTTCTTAAAATGCGGGAGTAGGGGTCCCCCGTATTTTTCACACCAGCATCGGGCTCCACTAGCTGGACAGATAATGCCACAGCCGGGGGTCACTTTTATACAGTGCCCTGCGGCCGTGGCATTAAATATCCAACTAGTCACCCCTGGCCGGGGTACCCTGGGGAAGTGGGGACCCCTTCAATCAAGGGGTCCCCCCCCCAGCCACCCAAGGGCCAGGGGTGAAGCCCGAGGCTGTCCCCCCCCCATCCAATGGGCTGCGGATGGGAGGCTGATAGCCTGGAGTAAAATGTCTGAATATTGTTTTTTCCAGTAGTACTACAAGTCCCAGCAAGCCTCCCCCGCAAGCTGGTACTTGGAGAACCACAAGTACCAGCATGCGGGAGAAAAACGGGCCCGCTTGTACCTGTAGTACTACTGGGGAAAAAATACCCAAAATAAAAACAGGACACACACACCGTGAAAGTAAAACTTTATTTCATACGTCGACACACACATACTTACCTATGTTCACACGCCGACATCGGTCCTCTTCTCCATGTAGAATCCACGGATACCTGAAAAGAAAAGATCAATATACTCACCTCAACCAGGGTCCAGAGATAAATCCACGTACTTGTAAAAACAAACCGGACACCCGACCAAACGGACTGAAAGGGGTCCCATGCTTATACATGGGACCCCTTACCCCGAATGCTGAGAGTCCTCTCCGTGACAGCTGTCACAGAAAGGTCCCTTCAGCCAATCAGGAAGCGCTACTACATGGCGCTCACCTGATTGGCTGTGTGCTGTCTGTGCTGTGACAGCGCATCGCACAGCTTTCTCCATTACTTACAATGGTGGGAACTTTGCGGTCTGCGGGGGTTACCCGCGGTCAGCCGCTGACCGGCGGGTGACCCCACCGCTAGCCGCAAAGTTCCCACCATTGAATATAATGGAGGAAGCTGTGCGATGCGCTGTCTGAGTTCAGACAGCGCACAGCCAATCAGGTGAGCGCCACGTAGTAGCGCTTCCTGATTGGCTGAAGGGACCTTAGTGACAGGAGTCACGTGGGGTCCCGGCTCATTCGGGGAAAGGGGTCTCATATGTCAATATGGGACCCCTTTCAGTCCGCAGGATCGGGTCTTTGCGTTTTTTTATTTTGCCAAGTACCTGGATTTATCTCTGGACCCTGGCTGAGGTGAGTATATTGATCTTTTCTTTTCAGGTATCCGTGGATTCTACATGGAGAAGAGGACCGATGTCGGCGTGTGAACATAGGTAAGTATGTGTGTGTCGACGTATGAATTAAAGTTTTACTGTCACGGTGTGTGTGTCCTGTTTTTATTTGGGTATTTTTTTTTCAGTAGTACTACAGTAGTACAGGTACCAGCGGGCCCGTTTTTCTCCCGCATGCTGGTACTTGTGGTTCTCCAAGTACCAGCTTGCGGGGGAGGCTTGCTGGGACTTGTAGTACTACTGGAAAAACCTATATTCAGACATTTTACTCCAGGCTATCAGCCTCCCATCCGCAGCCCATTGGATGGGGGGGGACAGCCTCGGGCTTCACCCCTGGCCCTTGGGTGGCTGGGGGGGGGGGACCCCTTGATTGAAGGGGTCCCCACTTCCCCAGGGTACCCCGGCCAGGGGTGACTAGTTGGATATTTAATGCCACGGCCGCAGGGCACTGTATAAAAGTGACCCCCGGCTGTGGCATTATCTGTCCAGCTAGTGAAGCCCGATGCTGGTGTGAAAAATACGGGGGACCCCTACTCGTTTTGTCCCCCGTATTTTTTGCACCAGCACCAGGCGCAGAGCCCGGTGCTGGTTTTAAAAATACGGGGGATCCCCTGTCAATTTTCCATCCCGCATTTTAAGAACCAGGACCAGCTCGAAGAGCCCGAGGCTGGTTATGCTTTGGAGGGGGGACCCCACGCCATTTTTTCCCGTTTTTTCCCGTTTTTTTAAATCGCGGCAAAATACGGCAAATCGGCCGTTTTTCGCCCGCGGGAATGTCGAATCCGTTTTTCATTGAATATGGTGAATTCCGGCAGCCACCTGCCGGAATTCACCTGTCGAATTGTGTCGAATTAAAAAATGGCGATAATTTGCCGCGATTCGCCGTGAATTGCATATACCCCTAAGTCTTTTCATTTTTCTAGCGAGAGGCTGAGTGCTTCCATCCTCATGTGAAGCTGAACCACTAGCCATGAACATAGGCCAGGGCCTCAGCCGTTCCTTGCCACTCCGTGTGGTAAATGGCATATTGGCAAGTTTACGCTTCTCCTCCGACGATTTTATTTTAGATTTTTGAGTCCTTTTTTTACTGATATTTTGTGTTTTGGATTTTACATGCTCTGTACTATGACATTGGGCATCGGCCTTGGCAGACGACGTTGATGGAATTTCATTGTCTCGGCCATGACTAGTGGCAGCAGCTTCAGCACGAGGTGGAAGTGGATCTTGATCTTTCCCTATTTTTGGAACCTCAACATTTTTGTTCTCCATATTTTAATAGGCACAACTAAAAGGCACCTCAGGTAAACAATGGAGATGGATGGATACTAGTATACTTATGGATGACGAGTGACTGACGACACAGGGGTAGCTACAGCCGTGGACTACCGTACTGCGTCTGCTAGTATAGAGATGATAATAATATAAAAAATATATATATATCACTACTGCAGGTATATATAATATAATGACGGACCTGCTGGACACTGTCAGCAGACTCCTAAACTACTAGTATGAAGAAGATAGAAAAAAAAACCCCACCACAGGTAGGTATACAATTATGGACGAGCACTGACGACACAGAGGTAGCTACAGCCGTGGACTACCGTACTGCGTCTGCTAGTATAGAGATGATAATGATATAAAAAATATATATATATCACTACTGCAGGTAAATATAATATAATGACGGACCTGCTGGACACTGTCAGCAGACTCCTAAACTACTAGTATGAATAAGATAGAAAAAAAAATCCCACCACAGGTAGGTATACAATTATGGACGAGCACTGATGACACAGAGGTAGCTACAGCCGTGGACTACCGTACTGCGTCTGCTAGTATAGAGATGATAATGATATAAAAAATATATATATATCACTACTGCAGGTATATATAATATAATGACGGACCTGCTGGACACTGTCAGCAGACTCCTAAACTACTAGTATGAAGAAGATAGAAAACCCCCCCACCACCACAGGTAGGTATACAATTATGGACGAGCACTGACGACACAGAGGTAGCCACAGCCGTGGACTACCGTACTGCGTCTGCTAATATAGAGATGATAAAGATGATAGAGATGAACAAAAAAAATATAACACTACTGCAGGTAAATATTTATATAATATAATGAATGACGAACCTGCTGGACACTATCAGCAGAATGCGTTTATAGAATAAAAAAAAAAAACACCACAGGAGTGTTTAACTTTTTCAGGCAGACAATATACTGGTGGTCACCGGTCAGTCACACTGGCAGCAAAAGTGTGCACTGTACTCCTGCTATAACTGCACCCCAGTCTCCCCCACAATTCAGCTGTGTGAGCAGTGAGCACTCAGCACAGTCAGATATACATATAGATGATATTATCATGCAGCACACTGAGGCTGAGCACAGATATGGTATGTGACTGTGTATCGTTTTTTTTCAGGCAGAGAACGGATTATATAAAATAATAAATAAAACTGGTGGTGGTCAGTCACTAGTAACTATCAGCAAAACTCTGCACTCTGAGTACTCCTAATGCTCCCCAAAATTACTAAGTAATCAACTCAAGTGTCTCTATCTATTCTAACGGAGAGGACGCCAGCCACGTCCTCTCCCTATCAATCTCAATGCACGTGTGAAAATGGCGGCGACGCGCGGCTCCTTATATAGAATCCGAGTCTCGCGATAGAATACGAGCCTCGCGAGAATCCGACAGCGGGATGATGACGTTTGGGCGCGCTCGGGTTAGCCGAGCAAGGCGGGAAGATCCGAGTCTGCCTCGGACCCGTGTAAAAAGGCTGAAGTTCGGGGGGTTCGGATTCCGAGGAACCGAACCCGCTCATCTCTAACTGGAGTACAAGGGCGCCAGATCTTAGCGGGCGCAAAACCTTCCGTCAGCTCCCTCAGCCAGTTGCAATCAGTCCCCGCTGTGCGGAATCTGCGCTTGCGGCTTTGCCGGCATCAAAGATGAGATCGATTATGCTGTCTGCAGCAGACTAGATCTATCAACTGCAGAGCTCATCTGATTATCGTGAAGTGAGCGAGCCTTCCTGATCCCGGGGCAGCAGCAGCTGCTGTATATCTCACTGACACTGCCAGCGTGCTGAAATCTCACAGCAGCAGCAGAGCCCACATTCCAGCAGTATCCTCTCCTACAGCCTTAAACGATGTAGGTATAGTGCTTTTAATATGGGCTTTCTACCTGCTAAACTGTTTATACCTGTAGCTGTGCTTTCAGCACTCAAGGGGTCTGCAATTGCATAATCTCTAGTATAGCACACAGTCCTCCAGCTGCTTATTAGGGTCCTTAGATAGCTCAGTACTGTGGGAGTATTTTTAATTCACTTTAATATATATATATATATATATATATATATATATATATATATATATAATTTTATTTATCATTATATTTTATTTTTTATTTTTATTTTTTTATTTATTTGTATTTTATTTTTTTGTATTTTTTATTTATATTTATTATTATTATTATTTTTTTTTATGTATTTATTTATTTAATTTGTGTGTGTGTGTATGGTGGGGGGGGGGGACGCAAATTACTGCCGTGCCCCGGGTGACGAAAATCCTAGTTTCGGCCCTGATTATATGAACAGATGATCACAAAATACAGGTTGAACGCGATGGCCATTTTGCCTCTTTTCAACTTCGCTAACTATGTAACTATGTAAAATCCTTGTCAAAATTAACACTGGAGGCTAGATGTAATAGGGTGCAATTTTTTTAGATCCCTAAATAATCGCACCAAACGCACGTTTGTAATTTGCAATTTTTTACTAAAATTCGCAAATGTAATAGGGTGCAAATTTTAAGGTTAAAACGGAATTCGCATGCGATTATTTGCGGGTTTTAGTAAAGGAAACATGCCATTTTTAGTAATAAAAACATGCGGATTTTAGGTCATGTTTTTATTACTTAGTCAGAAGCATGCACAGATCAGTGAGATCTGTGCATGCTTCTGTCTGTAAAAGTAAAGAAAGTGTTAAAATATAAAAAAAAATGACGTGCAGGTTCCCCTCAAAAGCATACCCAGCCTCGGGCTATTTGAGCCAGTCCTGGCTGCAAAAATATGGGGGAAAAATTGACTGGGGTTTCCCATTTTTAAGCAACCAGCACCAGGCTCTTGGACCAGTTCTGGTTCCAAAAATACGCGGGACAAAAGAAGTAGGGGTCCCCTGTATTTTTTAAACCAGCACCAGGCTCCACTAGCCAGGAAGGTGATGCCACAGCCAGGGGACACTTTTATATAGGTCCCTGCAGCAAAAGCATCACTCCCCCCAACAAGTCACCCCTGGATGGGGTTCCCTGGGGGAGTGGGGACCCCTTAAATCAAGGAGTCCTCCCCTCCAGGCACCCAAGGGCCAAGGGTGAAGCCCGAGGCTGTCCCCCATCCCTGGGTGGTGGATGAGGGGCCAATAGCCTTTAAAAGTGTGTTAAAAAAAGAATATTGTCCTTTGCCTCCCCCGTTTGTTGGTACTTGGAGAACCACAAGTACCAGCATGTGGGGAAATAACAGGCCCGCGGTACCTGTTGTTCCACAACAAAAGAAATACCCAAATAAAAACACAAGACACCGTTATAGTACAAGTTTATTAAAAAAAACTCTTACACACTCATACAAATGTACTTTCCTAAATCCCACGCTGCCATTCACGTCCTCTTCTCCAGTAGAATCCAATCGTGTACCTGTAAAATATATATATATATACTTACAAACAATCCAGTGAAGATCGGTCCTCTTCTTTCCATGTAGCATCCACAGGGTTAAAAAAATAAAAAAATTAAAAACCCGATCCAACGAACTAAAGAGGTTCCATGTTTACACATGGAATCCCTTTCTCCGAATGCCGGGACCCCTCGTGACTCCTGTCACTAGAGGACCCGACAACCAATCAGGGAGCATCACGTCATAGTGCTCTCCTGATTGGCTGTGCGCTCCTGGCCTGTCAATCAGGTGGAGCGCACTGGCTATAATGGAGGTTCGCAGTCTTCTATTGTAGTTAATGGTGGGAAAATTGGGATCTGCAGCTAACCGCAAGGTTAATTGAGGTCACTCTTGAGATGACCTCAATTAACCTTACTTTTAAAGGCTATCAGCCTCCCATCCACCGCCCAGGGATGGGGAAGGACAGCCTCGGGCTTCACCCCTGGCCCTTGGGTGCTTGGAGGGGGGACCCCTTGAATTAAGGGATGACTAGTTGGGGGGAGTGAAGCTTTGGCCGCAGGGACCTATATAAAAGTGTCCCCTGGCTGCGGCATCACCTCCTTGGCTAGTGGAGCCCGGTTCTGGTTTCAAAAATACGGGGGGCCCCTACTTCTTTTGTCCCCCATATTTTGGGAACCAAGACTGGTCCAAGAGCCTGATGATGGTTGCTTAAGAACAGGGAACCCCAGTCAATTTTTCCCCTGTATTTCTGCAATCAGGACCGGCTCAAAGAGCCTGGGGCTGGTTATGCTTTTTTTGGGGGGGGGGCCTGCACTTCGTTTTTTTTAGATTTTAACACTTTATTTATTTTTCCATACAGAAGCATGCACGGATCTCACTGATCTGTCCATGCTTCACCAAAAATCGGCAGTCTTTTATTCTGGCAATTTTTGGTAAGGTTTTGTGTGCAAGTTAAAAAATCGCTTCTTATTACATTTGCAATTTTCTTTTTTTTCAATGGGAAAACATCTGGATGCGATTTTTCACTTGCAATTTTTGGTATATGTTCAAAACTTGGGAT
Organism: Pseudophryne corroboree; assembly: GCF_028390025.1. NCBI lineage: Eukaryota > Metazoa > Chordata > Amphibia > Anura > Myobatrachidae > Pseudophryne > Pseudophryne corroboree. The sequence goes on along the minus strand of NC_086450.1, from coordinate 77,749,842 downwards.
CTTTAACAAAATCGCAAGCTATTACATTTGCGATATTTGGAAAATGTGCGAATGTGCGCTAAAAATTGCACGTTTTCCAAAATCGCACCCTATTACATCTACATTTAGCCTTGGAAGTAGGGTTTTATATTTTTAAAGAACAATTATGTGTTCTAGATATTTGCAGAAAATAACTATGACCTGCAGTTAAGGAAATAGGATTGTGTATTGCACTTGTTTGTTCTAACAAACTTAAGGAATTAACTTTTATATGACATAGGGGAGTACTATGGTAAGTCAGACTCCGTATGTAACACATTCTTAGCCTACTGCACCTAGATTAATAATGATATATGGGAGCCCTACTGTAAGTCAGACTCAGTATGTAACACATTCTCATTCTACTGAGCTTAGATTGCTAAACACATAGATACAGGTATGGAAACTTCTCAAGGGAATTATAGAGAAATGTTCTTCAGCAATATCCATTACAGTATTGTCAAAGTCGAAAAATATTGCAGTACACACATCACGTACAAACTACACACAGATGGCCTCCGTGCGTGTACTTGTTCTGTCGTGCGTGCACATATTCGCAATTTGCGTATGGTCGGTCCTGCGCATTAGCGTGTGGTATAGGTATTTACGGTAGAGTTTGTGAACGCATGGAGAGCTATCAAAACACATTACATATTTAATCCAAATAGTGCACAATGTACACATAGCCTCCCTGCACCACATCAGAAAGTAACAGCAGTTTAAATGGTTTCAGAACAAAGGGATTCACCTTTACAGAATAGGAGGGGACAGAACAAGGTTATAAGGTGGTGTTTGGTATCCAGCTGAAGGGTATTTTAAGGGTAACATTTCGGTGTTGGTTTGAGAAAGATCGCATGTTCCTGCGCATAGTTATGTGCAGGAGCAGAATATAGATATAAACTGTATTTACTGTACATTATGTATGCAGCGGGAATCCAGAGGAGACCACCCACAAGAGCAGTTGGGAAAGACATCGCCTACCTATTCAAACCGACCTATGACCTCTCCTGTACTGTAAATGTGCATTCCTGTGTCCAATGGACAAAGAGATTACAGTATCTATTGTATTGCTTTTTGGAAGAATTGTAGAAAGAGAGCCTGCTGCAGGCCTGGTCAGACACAAGACTCACAACGTTATCTATCAGATGACGGAGGACTGGACCGGGTAGCGCAAGCGAATCCACTCATGTATGTACCATTGAATGTAGCCATTTACTCTGTTATATTGTATTGTATTATTTGTTTCATAACCCCCTTTCAGCAATAATACGCTGTGGTTTCGGAACCCAGCAGTTTAATTACAATCTGGTGTCGTATCTTCATTGCCCTGCTAAGGTTTAAAGTGTATTATCATTGCATTGCATTGCTGTATAAGGTTTAAAGTGTATCTCTGGGTGTGTACGCGCTGTGAGTACTTTGTACCGTCAGCGCGGCGTTTGTAGGCAAAATCCGTACACAGTACAGGACTTTGTACGCCAATAGCGGACAAAGTACGTAGAGTGTGTATTAAGTATAGCGGCCGCAGCGGCTCCATGGTAAAGTGTATTTAAGGTGTGTTTAAGGTATAGCTTTCATTCCTGTAAGATAATCAGCATTATCAGTATCATTCAACTGTTTGCAAAAGTTATGACTAAAACATTGACTAAAATTAGACTAAAATGAAAACTGAGATCCACTGACTAAATCTAGACTAAAATGAAGCAAAAGAAAAAGACAAAAATGTGACTATTTAAACAAGCTACAATTTTAAGTACGTGGCTAAGACTAAAGCTAAATTGAAAATTCTTGTCAAAACTAACACTATTAGTGACTTTTTAAAAAAATGTTTGCATCTTATTCACATCGCAGATGCAGCGATACACCACAAGTGTACTACAGATGCTGTGCTGCTACATGAACCGTACAGGAGTTAGTTTTAAAAATGTACAAAGTCTCTGAAGATAAAGTAAAGTGGAACTTGCTGTACAACAGTCTCACATCAAATTGATCAGTGCTGTCTCAGTAAGTAGTTTGTTGCTCCAAGTTGTTTTATATATGCTAATAAGACACACATTTTGAGCAAGAAATGTGATTGGTGCGGCCAAGTCACACGGGATCTAGTGTGCCAAGAGGGGTTGTTTGGCGTGACTGTGACCATGATGTGTGAGGACACATCTGTAGCTATAAACAGCATAGTAGCAAAAAAAACCTCTATTATGTCCCGGGAAAGAAAGTCACTTTGGTTCCGAGTGTGATGTTTGTATTCTTCCAGCAGAAGTTGGCAGCTCTACTTCTTCAACAACACGTCTCGAAGTCAGATCTTATTTGTCAACCACTTGTATTTATAAAATGTCAAGAATCTACTACCTCCTAATTTCTAAAAGACAATGATACGGATACATATATCATTGTGGACAGTTGTGCAGTACAGAGAACAAATATTCAACTGTAAAACAGTTATCTACTCTGCTTGTTGAAAGCATGTGTCATTTACAACATGTTGGATCAAACATCAGGTCCCTTCAGTGGCAAACGCAGGATTTCTAGAGGGGGGTTTCCAAATGCAATCCACAATCTCCCACTCTGTGGAACATTGGAGCAAGTACCGGAGTCTGGGGGAGCGTTAGAAGAACCTGGTAATAACCCTGGACATTCATGTAAACATTGGACTTTTTATATACTGGACACTGTATGGAACACAGTATTAATATCTAACTAGGGTATAGGGTGTATCAAATATATTTAAATAAGAGCAGTGGTCAGGAAAAGGTTTAACATATCATAATAAATAAGTAAATAAATAAATAAATATACAAACATAATAGAACCAGTACTGCACTTTCTAATCACACATTCTCCCCCTCATGGTAAGGCTCCTGTCTCTTCTTCCTGGAAGCTACTCTCTGGTCCAGTGCACTGATTAAGGACTTAGACACACACACACACACACACACACACACACACACACACACACACACACACACACACACACACACACACACACACACACCCCTAACTTGGTAGAAGAAGCTGCTACCACTGGGCATGTGCAGCAGCTCTGCTCTGTCCCTTACACTGCATGAAGTGGTGGCATCTCTAGTAATAGTATTATATACCATTGCTATTGTTGTCATAATTTGAGCCACTTGCCAAGAGGAGGGGTTTCCGTGCAACCGGAAACCCCCCCTGCATTTGCCTATGCCCTTAAGGTTAGGTTTATGGAAGACAGGAGACACATTAATAAAAAAGAAACACATAGTGTTCCAATACATTCTGAGTCAGCAAAGTAGCCCCAGAGATTAAACTAACACGAACAGAACATACAGAAGTCACTGAACAAGGAGGTGATATGGCTGTAACAGCTATGTTAGAGGCATCCCGGATGTTTAGGTTGAATAATATGCACCAGATGGCCTCAGCGAGAGAACGGAGTTAAACAAATGGTTTATCATTTTAAATGTGTTTTATTTTGAGTAGTGATTTACTTGTATTTGGATTTAGATGTATTTATGTGTCCTCTTTTTCCTAACTATACTGATTCTGTTGTGAGAGACTTCAGACATGATTAGTCGAGATGAATACAGGGGCATTTTATGAGAGGAGGGGACCGGCGTGCAGCCACCGTTGCGAGCCCCCTCCTCTCCGGCAGCAAGTAGACTCTGGCATAATGTGCATTTACAGGTCTCCAGGAACATGGCGTCCGTGTCTTGTTCCCGGGGCCATCTCCAGTGCGCTTGTGCAAATCACTTGGAAATGGCCGTGGCAGCCATTTTCCAAGTGATTTGTGTCGCGCTGCAGGGCCACTGTTGCCGGACTCTGGAGGTGTAAGTATAATATATGGGTGCATGGTGTGCTGTGTGGGCACTGCACACATTGCACCCATTATAGAAACGCCTATGATTACTAGGTCTCACTTCAAGGGGTAGATTTACTAAAGCTTCTAAAATTGAAAAGTGGATTCTAGCTATCATTTCTCTGTAGCTTCCTAGAAAACGATAGACTGTGTGGCATAAAGCGATCTGGAGGCACTGTGTACTTGCTGTACTACAATGTGGCATATTTTGAACTGGGGGAGAAATACAAGGTAGTATAATATGAACTGGTGGCAATGTGAACTAGGAATAATGTAAACCAGGGCACTCCTACAGGGCACAAGATGAACTAGGGAACTAATACCAGTGGTCGAAGTGGGGCGGTATACGGCGGTATGTTATACCGCCACTTCTTCCACTGACCCGGAAATGATCCCATGAAAGTGCAGCAGGAGGCGAGGGAAGTGGCATCCTGCTGCACATGGTGCTCCCCATCCCTGCGCGGCGACCGGCGGCTGTGTAGAACGCTGTATTAGCTCACAGCCGCTCACCACCGCCAGCTGCCCGCGCACGCCGCTCACCAGCCGCCCGCCACTCCCGCTCACCAGCAGCCCGCCGCTCCCGCTCACCAGCCACACGCCGCCCGCCGCCAGCTCACAGGTAATGTTCGCCTGCTGTCACCTCTCTCCCTGCTGTCACTGTGGTCACTGTACCTGTAGTCACTCTCCCTGTCGTCACCCTCCCTGTCGTCACTGTCTCTCCCTGTCGTCACTCTCCCTGTCGTCACTCTCCCTGTCGTCACTTTCCCTTTCTTCACTGTCGTCACTCTCACTGTCGTCACTCTCACTGTCGTCACTCTCTCCCTGTCGTCACTCTCTCTCCCCCTGTCGTCACTCTCCCTGTCGTCACTGTCATCACTCTCCCTGTCGTCACTTTCCCTGTCATCACTGTCGTCACTCTCTCCCTGTCGTCACTCTCTCCCTGTCGTCACTGTCGTCACTCTCCCTGTCGTCACTCTCCCTGTCCTCACTCTCCCTGTCCTCAATCTCCCTGTCGTCACTGTCGTCACTCTCCCTGTCGTCACTGTCGTCACTCTCCCTGTCGTCACTCTCCCTGTCGTCACTTTCCCTTTCTTCACTGTCGTCACTCTCACTGTCGTCACTCTCACTGTCGTCTCTCTCTCCCCCTGTCATCACTGTCGTCACTCTCCCTGTCGTTACTCTCCCTGTCGTCACTTTCCCTGTCATCACTGTCGTCACTCTTTGCCTGTCGTCACTGTCGTCACTCTCTCCCTGTCGTCACTCTCTCTCTCCCCGTCTCTCCCCCTGTCTCTCTCTGTCGTCACTGTCTCTCCCTGTCATCATTCTCTCTCCCTGTCATCACTCTCCCTGTCGTCACTGTCGTCACTCTCCCTGTCGTCACTGTCGTCACTCTCCCTGTCGTCACTCTCTCCATGTCGTCACTCTCTCTCCCCCTGTCGTCACTCTCTCTCCCCCTGTGTCTCTCCCTGTCGTCACTGTCGTCACTCTCCCTGTCGTCACTGTTGTCACTTTCTCTGTCGTCACTGTCGTTACTCTCATTTTCGTCACTCTCACTGTCGTCACTCTCACTGTCGTCACTCTCTCTCCCCGTCTCTCCCCCTGTCTCTCTCCCTGTCATCACTGTCGTCACTCTCCCTGTCGTCACTCTCCCTGTCGTCACTCTCCCTGTCATCACTGTCTCTCTCAGCTCATTCAGTGTGCTACAATGTGAATTTCGGCTCATTCAGTGTGCTACAAGGTGAATTTCGGCTCATACCGTGTGCTACAATGTGAATTTCGTCTCATTCAGTGTGCTACAATGTGAATTTTGGCTCATTCAGTGTGCTATAATGTGAATTTAGGCTCATTCAGTGTGCTACAATGTGAGTTTCAGCTCATTCAGTGTGCTATAATGTGAATTTCAGCTCATTCAGTGTGCTACAATGTGAATTTCGGCTCATTCAGTGTGCTACAATGTGAATTTCGGCTCATACCGTGTGCTACAATGTGAATTTCGGCTCATTCAGTGTGCTACAATGTGAGTTTCATCTCATTCAGTGTGCTATAATGTGAATTTCGGCTCATACCGTGTGCTACAAGATGAATTTTGGCTCATTCAGTGTGCTACAATGTGAATTTCGGCTCATTCAGTGTGCTATAATGTGAATTTCGGCTCATACCGTGTGCTACAAGGTGAATTTCGGCTCATACCGTGTGCTACAAGGTGAATTTCGGCTCATTCAGTGTGCTTCAATGTGAATTTCGGCTCATTCAGTTTGCTACAATGTGAATTTCGGCTCATTCAGTGTGCTATAATGTGAATTTCGGCTCATTCAGTGTGCTACAATGTGAATTTCAGCTCATTCTGTGTGGTACAATGTGAATTTCGGCTCATTCAGTGTGCTATAATGTGAATTTCTGCTCATACCGTATGCTACAAGGTGAATTTCGGCTCATTCAGTGTGCTACAATGTGAATTTCGGTTCATTCAGTATGCTATAATGTGAATTTCGGCTCATACCGTGTGCTACAAGGTGAATTTCGGCTCATTCAGTGTGCTACAAGGTGTATTTTGGCTCATTCAGTGTGCTACAATGTGAATTTCGGCTCATACCGTGTGCTACAATGTGAATTTCGTCTCATTCAGTGTGCTACAATGTGAATTTTGGCTCATTCAGTGTGCTATAATGTGAATTTAGGCTCATTCAGTGTGCTACAATGTGAGTTTCAGCTCATTCAGTGTGCTATAATGTGAATTTCAGCTCATTCAGTGTGCTACAATGTGAATTTCGGTTCATTCAGTATGCTATAATGTGAATTTCGGCTCATACCGTGTGCTACAAGGTGAATTTCGGCTCATACCGTGTGCTACAAGGTGAATTTCGGCTCATTCAGTGTGCTTCAATGTGAATTTCGGCTCATTCAGTTTGCTACAATGTGAATTTCGGCTCATTCAGTGTGCTATAATGTGAATTTCGGCTCATTCAGTGTGCTACAATGTGAATTTCAGCTCATTCTGTGTGGTACAATGTGAATTTCGGCTCATTCAGTGTGCTATAATGTGAATTTCTGCTCATACCGTATGCTACAAGGTGAATTTCGGCTCATTCAGTGTGCTACAATGTGAATTTCGGTTCATTCAGTATGCTATAATGTGAATTTCGGCTCATACCGTGTGCTACAAGGTGAATTTCGGCTCATTCAGTGTGCTACAAGGTGTATTTTGGCTCATTCAGTGTGCTACAATGTGAATTTCGGCTCATTCAGTGTGCTATAATGTGAAAGGGGCACCAGTACTAGATAATATAAGCGGTTCTACTACACGGGACACGCTCCCTTTTAGGGTGACCACGCCCCCTTATTAAGGTGACTACACACCCTTATTTAGGTGACCACGCCCCTTTTTCTGGAGCGCGCGCAGAATTACATCCTTGACTTTTGCATACCCCCACTTCAAAATTTCCACTTCGACCACTGACTATTACTATTTAGTGCATAAAATTAAACTAGGGCAATATTACGCGGCATAAAACAGAAATAGAAATAGAACAACCACTGGGAAGAGAAATGTCTCTCTAAAAGCACTGGGGAAGGGCCCCTTCAATATGTTGCCATAGGGCCCACAAAGTTCTGACTACTACAATTTTCCCTTTATTTTTAAAAAAGAAATATAGCAATGTTTCCTTCCAGTTCCATCAAAACTGTTTTGTTTCCATAGTTACAACCAGAAGTTTACAGTGTATTTTTAGTCCGAACAGTCTGCTTCATTCATGGCGTGAAAAGAGTAATTCATTTCAGAGTCCAGATCTTAGAATTAAACAATAGACCAATGATCATACTTTCTAAATTCTAGCCAAGGCCAAGCAGTTTTCCCTTATATATTTAATGTTATCAGTTCTACTATTCATGAACCCAGTGGCTTTACTGGCTTCTTTAATGTAACCATTAAAACTAAAAATGAAAACTAAAAATGTATACATTTTATTAAACTCAGTAAATATGGAATCTACAATTTTTCAATCTGTACAAGTCAGAGAGCTCAGTGGCAGCATTGTAGTGTACTGTACTTTTAGGGGAATAGCGGCTCCGCAGGAGACAGGGCACATCTAAAGAAAGCTTTAGGATCACCTGGTGTGCACTGGCTCCTCCCCCTATGACCCTCCTCCAAGCCTCAGTTAGGATACTGTGCCCGGACGAGCGTACACAATAAGGAAGGATTTTGAATCCCGGGTAAGACTCATACCAGCCACACCAATCACACTGTACAACTTGTGATCTGAACCCAGTTAACAGCATGATAATAGAGAAGCCTCTCGAAAAGATGGCTCACTACAACAATAACCCGAATTTTTTGGTAACAATAATTATGTACCAGTATTGCAGACAATCCGCACTTGGGATGGGCGCCCAGCATCCACTACGGACTACGAGAAATAGAATTATCGGTAAGTAAATTCTTATTTTCTCTATCGTCCTAGTGGATGCTGGGGTTCCTGAAAGGACCATGGGGAATAGCGGCTCCGCAGGAGACAGGGCACAAAAGTAAAGCTTTCCGATCAGGTGGTGTGCACTGGCTCCTCCCCCTATGACCCTCCTCCAAGCCAGTTAGATTTTTGTGCCCGGCCGAGAAGGGTGCAATCTAGGTGGCTCTCCTAAAGAGCTGCTTAGAGAAAGTTTAGCTTAGGTTTTTTATTTTACAGTGAGTCCTGCTGGCAACAGGATCACTGCAACGAGGGACTTAGGGGAGAAGAAGTGAACTCACCTGCGTGCAGGATGGATTGGCTTCTTGGCTACTGGACATCAGCTCCAGAGGGACGATCACAGGTACAGCCTGGATGGTCACCGGAGCCTCGCCGCCGGCCCCCTTGCAGATGCTGAAACATGAAGAGGTCCAGAATCGGCGGCAGAAGACTCCTCAGTCTTCTAAAGGTAGCGCACAGCACTGCAGCTGTGCGCCATTTTCCTCTCAGCACACTTCACACGGCAGTCACTGAGGGTGCAGGGCGCTGGGAGGGGAGCGCCCTGGGAGGCAAATGAAAACCTATTTGGCTAAAAAATACCTCACATATAGCCTCCGGGGCTATATGGAGATATTTAACCCCTGCCAGAATACACTAAAGAGCGGGAGACGAGCCCGCCGGAAAAGGGGCGGGGCCTATCTCCTCAGCACACAGCGCCATTTTCCTTACACAGCTCCGCTGGTCAGGACGGCTCCCAGGTCTCTCCCCTGCACTGCACTACAGAAACAGGGTAAAACAAGAGAGAGGGGGCAAAATAGTGGCAAAAATTATATTATAAAAGCAGCTATACAGGGAGCACTTATTATAAGGCTATCCCTGTCATATATAGCGCTTTTGGTGTGTGCTGGCAAACTCTCCCTCTGTCTCCCCAAAGGGCTAGTGGGGTCCTGTCTTCGTTAAGAGCATTCCCTGTGTGTCTGCTGTGTGTCGGTACGTGTGTGTCGACATGTATGAGGACGATATTGGTGTGGAGGCGGAGCAATTGCCAAATATGGGGATGTCACCTCCTAGGGGGTCGACACCAGAATGGATGCCTTTATTTATGGAATTACGGGATAGTGTCAACACGCTAAAGCAGTCGTTTGACGACATGAGACGGCCGGACAATCAGTTAGTGCCTGTCCAGGCGCCTCAAACACCGTCAGGGGCTGTAAAACGCCCTTTGCCTCAGTCGGTCGACACAGACCCAGACACAGGCACTGATTCCAGTGGCGACGGTGACGAATCAACCGTATTTTCCAGTAGGGCCACACGTTATATGATTTTGGCAATGAAGGAGGCGTTACATTTAGCTGATACTACAGGTACCACTAAACAGGGTATTATGTGGGGTGTGAAAAAAAAAACTACCTATAGTTTTTTCCTGAATCAGAAGAACTAAATGATGTATGTGATGAAGCGCGGGTTGCCCCCGATAAAAAGATGCTAATTTCAAAGAAGTTATTAGCTTTATACCCTTTCCCGTCAGAGGTTAGGGCGCGCTGGGAAACACCTCCTAGGGTGGATAAGGCGCTCACACGCTTATCTAAACAAGTGGCGTTACCCTCTCCTGAGACGGCCGCACTTAAAGATCCAACAGATAGGAGGATGGAAAATATCCAAAAAAGTATATACACACATACAGGTGTTATACTACGACCAGCTATAGCGACAGCCTGGATGTGCAGTGCTGGAGTAGTTTGGTCAGAGTCCCTGATTGAAAATATTGATACCCTGGATAGGGACAATGTTTTACTGTCTTTAGAGCAAATAAAGGATGCATTTCTTTATATGCGTGATGCACAGAGGGATATCTGCACACTGGCATCACGGGTAAGTGCTATGTCCATTTCGGCCAGAAGAAGTTTATGGACGCGACAGTGGTCAGGCGATGCGGACTCAAAACGGCATATGGAAGTTTTGCCGTATAAAGGGGAGGAGTTATTTGGAGTCGGTCTATCAGATTTGGTGGCCACGGCTACAGCCGGGAAATCCACCTTTTTACCTCAAGCTACTCCCCAACAGAAAAAGACACCGACTTTTCAACCGCAGCCCTTTCGTTCCTTTAAAAACAAGAGAGCAAAGGGATATTCATATCTGCCACGAGGCAGAGGAAGGGGGAAGAGACACCAACAGGCAGCTCCTTCCCAGGAACAGAAGCCCTCCCCCGCTTCTACAAAAGCCTCAGCATGACGCTGGGGCTTCTCAAGCGGACTCGGGGGCGGTGGGCGGTCGTCTCAAGAATTTCAGCGCGCAGTGGGCTCACTCGCAGGTAGATCCCTGGATCCTGCAGATAATATCTCAGGGGTACAGGTTGGAACTAGAGACAGATCCGCCTCGCCGTTCCTGAAGTCTGCTTTACCAACGTCCCCCTCCGAAAGGGAGACGGTTTTGGAAGCCATTCACAAGCTGTACTCTCAGCAGGTGATAGTCAAGGTACCTCTTCTACAACAGGGAAAGGGGTATTATTCCACTCTATTTGTGGTACCGAAGCCGGACGGCTCGGTAAGACCTATTCTAAATCTGAAGTCCTTGAACCTGTACATAAAGAAGTTCAAGTTCAAAATGGAGTCACTCAGAGCAGTGATAGCGAACCTGGAAGAAGGGGACTTTATGGTGTCCTTGGACATCAAGGATGCGTACCTCCACGTTCCAATTTACCCCTCACACCAGGGGTACCTCAGGTTCGTTGTACAAAACTGTCACTATCAGTTTCAGACGCTGCCGTTCGGATTGTCCACGGCACCTCGGGTCTTTACAAAGGTAATGGCCGAGATGATGATTCTTCTTCGAAGAAAAGGCGTATTAATTATCCCATACTTGGACGATCTCCTAATAAGGGCAAGGTCCAGAGAACAGCTAGAGAGGGGATTAGCACTGTCTCAAGAAGTGCTAAAACAGCACGGCTGGATTCTGAATATTCCAAAATCCCAGTTAATGCCGACAACTCGTCTGCTGTTCCTAGGGATGATTCTGGACACGGTTCAGAAAAAGGTTTTTCTCCCGGAGGAAAAAGCCAAGGAGTTGTCCGAGCTTGTCAGGAACCTCCTAAAACCAGGAAAGGTGTCTGTACATCAATGCACAAGAGTCCTGGGAAAAATGGTGGCTTCTTACGAAGCAATTCCATTCGGCAGATTCCATGCACGAATTTTCCAGAGGGATCTGTTAGACAAATGGTCAGGGTCGCATCTTCAGATGCACCAGCGGATAACCCTGTCTCCAAGGACAAGGGTATCTCTTCTGTGGTGGTTGCAGAGTGCTCATCTATTGGAGGGCCGCAGATTCGGCATACAGGATTGGATCCTGGTGACCACGGACGCCAGCCTGAGAGGCTGGGGAGCAGTCACACAAGGAAGAAACTTCCAGGGAGTGTGGACGAGCCTGGAAACGTCTCTTCACATAAACATTCTGGAACTAAGAGCAATCTACAATGCTCTAAGCCAGGCAGAACCTCTGCTTCAAGGAAAACCGGTGTTGATCCAGTCGGACAACATCACGGCAGTCGCCCATGTAAACAGACAGGGCGGCACAAGAAGCAGGAGTGCAATGGCAGAAGCTGCAAGGATTCTTCGCTGGGCAGAGAATCATGTGATAGCACTGTCAGCAGTGTTCATCCCGGGAGTGGACAACTGGGAAGCAGACTTCCTCAGCAGACACGACCTCCACCCGGGAGAGTGGGGACTTCATCCGGAAGTCTTCCACATGCTGGTAACCCGTTGGGAAAGACCAATGGTGGACATGATGGCGTCTCGCCTCAACAAAAAACTGGACAGGTATTGCGCCAGGTCAAGAGATCCGCAGGCAATAGCTGTGGACGCGCTGGTAACGCCTTGGGTGTACCAGTCGGTGTATGTGTTTCCTCCTCTGCCTCTCATACCAAAAGTATTGAGAATTATACGGCAAAGAGGCGTAAGAACGATACTAGTGGTTCCGGATTGGCCAAGAAGGACTTGGTACCCGGAACTTCAAGAGATGATCACGGAAGATCCGTGGCCTCTACCTCTAAGGAGGGACTTGCTTCAGCAGGGTCCCTGTCTGTTTCAAGACTTACCGCGGCTGCGTTTGACGGCATGGCGGTTGAACGCCGGATCCTAAAGGAAAAAGGCATGCCGGAAGAAGTCATTCCTACTTTGATTAAAGCAAGGAAGGAAGTAACCGTGCAACACTATCACCGCATTTGGCGAAGATATGTTGCGTGGTGCGAGGATCGGAGTGCTCCGACGGAGGAATTTCAACTGGGTCGATTCCTACATTTCCTGCAATCAGGATTGTCTATGGGTCTCAAATTGGGATCTATTAAGGTTCAAATTTCGGCCCTGTCGATTTTCTTTCAAAAAGAATTGGCTTCAGTTCCTGAAGTCCAGACTTTTGTTAAGGGAGTGCTGCATATACAGCCTCCTGTGGTGCCTCCAGTGGCACCGTGGGATCTCAATGTGGTTTTGGAATTTCTAAAATCTCATTGGTTTGAACCACTAAAAAAGGTGGATTTAAAATATCTCACATGGAAAGTGACCATGTTACTAGCCCTGGCTTCGGCCAGGAGAGTGTCAGAACTGGCAGCTTTATCTTACAAAAGCCCATATCTGATTTTCCATTCGGACAGGGCAGAACTCTGGACTCGTCCGCATTTTCTCCCTAAGGTGGTGTCAGCATTTCATCTGAACCAGCCTATTGTAGTGCCTGCGGCTACAAGTGACTTGGAGGACTCCAAGTTACTGGACGTTGTCAGAGCATTAAAAATATATATTTCAAGGACAGCTGGAGTCAGAAAATCTGACTCGTTGTTTATATTGTATGCACCCAACAAGATGGGTGCTCCTGCGTCTAAACAGACGATTGCTCGTTGGATCTGTAGCACAATCCAACTTGCACATTCTGTGGCAGGCCTGCCACAGCCTAAATCTGTAAAGGCCCACTCCACAAGGAAGGTGGGCTCATCTTGGGCGGCTGCCCGAGGGGTCTCGGCATTACAACTTTGCCGAGCAGCTACGTGGTCAGGGGAGAACACGTTTGTAAAATTTTACAAATTTGATACTCTGGCTAAGGAGGACCTGGAGTTCTCTCATTCGGTGCTGCAGAGTCATCCGCACTCTCCCGCCCGTTTGGGAGCTTTGGTATAATCCCCATGGTCCTTTCAGGAACCCCAGCATCCACTAGGACGATAGAGAAAATAAGAATTTACTTACCGATAATTCTATTTCTCGGAGTCCGTAGTGGATGCTGGGCGCCCATCCCAAGTGCGGATTATCTGCAATAATTGTACATAGTTATTGTTAACTAATTCGGGTTATTGTTTAGGAAGCCATCTTTCAGAGGCTCCTCTGTTATCATACTGTTAACTGGGTTTGATCACAAGTTGTACGGTGTGATTGGTGTGGCTGGTATGAGTCTTACCCGGGATTCAAAATTCCTCCCTTATTGTGTACGCTCGTCCGGGCACAGTACCTAACTGGCTTGGAGGAGGGTCATAGGGGGAGGAGCCAGTGCACACCACCTGATCGGAAAGCTTTACTTTTGTGCCCTGTCTCCTGCGGAGCCGCTATTCCCCATGGTCCTTTCAGGAACCCCAGCATCCACTACGGACTCCGAGAAATAGAATTATCGGTAAGTAAATTCTTATTTTTTCAAAATAAGGTTGTTAATTGTTGCATTCAATACGGAATACATACCTTTTCCCGGCGGATGGGATGTCAGCGGTCACATGACTGACACCGGCATCCCGATGCTGATAATCCCTAAAGGGGTCGGGTAAGCATGCTTACTCTCACCCTCTACCCCCTAAGTATAACCCCCCCCCCCCTTCCCTTCCGCAGCCTAACCCTAACCTTCCCACAACCTAACCATAACCCTCCCCAGTGGTGCCTAAACTTAACCCTCTCTTTCCCGCAACCGAACCCTAACCCTCCCCATGGGTGCCTAAACCTAGCCTTTCCTTCCTGCAGCCTAACCCTCCCTTTCCTGGCTAACCATTCGGGATCCCAGTGCCGTTTTTTAGATCCATGTTGGGATGCAGGCGTAGGCATTCCGAGCAGTGTCGATATTCCGACTGCTGGGATGCCGATCACCAGTATCCTGAATGGACCCCTTAGATACATAAGAATCTCATAGTTACCGTATATAAAATTAAAACTTGTAACAATACTGGGGATGGGCATTGCCACCGGAATTAGTGCAGTTATGCCATATCATCAGTGAGACACTGGGAGAACCACTGCTCGCAGCTTCGTCGCATGCGTCATAAAGAGGATGTGGCTTCACATAAAATGGGTGTGGCCTCATGGGAATCCTGCTGACATCACTAAAGGGGCATGGCTTCGTGGTTCCCCGATTACCTCACTCCAGGCTGCGCCCGATTACCTCACTCCTGGCCACCCCAGGAGATTCTTCCAGCACTTCCAGCTCCTCAGTGCCAGGAGTGAAGTTCTGCAGGTTATTGTCGCACTGCAGGACCCGCCTCCTGTTACTGTGGAGTAGTCAGCATTTTTTATGTCACCCTCTGGAAGGGTGACACCTGGCAGCAGCCTGCACCCCGCCTTGTGACGCCACTGCCTATCATTAATCATGTTCCCCCACTTAGAGATGGGGTTTGTGATCTCTACATCACAGGGTGGTGTAGTTATGCCTCTCATGCACTGGAGAGCCCCTAGAGAGCATACTTACCGACTTTTTGGCTGCTCTCTCCGGGAGAGAGCAGCCAGGTCGGTTCGGCAGGGGGGCGGGCTGCGATGTGAGTGCAGAGGGGGGCGGACCGGAGGTGTGACGTAGGCGGACCGGGGGCGTGTCGGAGGCAGACCGGGGGCGTGACTACGGGAATCGTCCCGTGTAAGCCCCGCCCCCGCTGTGTAATGCCGCTATTACAGGCATTATACAGCAGGGGGCGTGGCTATGATGACGCGATTCAACAAGAATCGCGTCATCGCCTGCCCGGACCGCCCACTTTACTCGCTAAGTGGGCGGCCGGGCAGGGGGGGACCACTGTAATCGGGAGACTTGCCTGCTCTTCCGGGGGGCCGGGAGGGTCACCCGATTTTCGGGAGCCTCCCGGCCATTCCGGGAGAGTAGGCAAGTCTGCTAGAGAGGCCTAGGTACTTTGTAACAGTCCTCAACTATCTCGGCACCTCTGTTCCCACAACAAAAAAACTTTCACCAAGATCTGTGATCCTGCTTTAGAGGACTTTACAGCAAAGGGAGGTCCATGGGCCTACTGATCTCAGCTGTGTGTACTCCTGCACTTGCACAACATGGTCCAGCGCAAAGCGGCAGAAACTGTCTGCACTGGGCAGGAGAGAAAGGTAGAACTGTCGATAAGGGGGATTAACAGTAACCCTATGTGATTATTTGAGAGTCAATGGATACAATTTTGGTAACACATCTCTGCCATAGTCACATGTTGTTAGGCTCGTTACTGCTAGCTCCCCATATCATCTAGTTCTGCCTTTCTCTCCCTCATGGGCAAGCGCGAGGAGGAGAGGTTCTGATTGCCCAGAAACCCCCCTCCCCGTGGCAAGAGGCAAATAATGACAATAGCAATGGTATATAACACGATTACTAGAGCTGCCGCCGCATCATGCAGATCTGCTGCACATGCAAAGTGGTAGCTGCATTTTCTACCAAGTTTACGGTGTGTGTGAGCCCTCATTCATTATGCTGGACCAAAGAGTAGCTACCAGAAAGAAGAGACAGGAGTCTTACCATGAAGTGGGAGAATGTGTGCTTAGAAAGTGCAGTACTAGTTCCATAATGTTTGTGCCTTTATTTGTCATAGTATGTTTAACCTTTTCCTGACCACTTATATTATTTATATAATTTAAACCGTTTTATACAGCCTATACTAAAGATAATCTATACTTTTTTCCATGTTTCATAGAGTGGGATATTTGCAGCTTGCATTTGGAAACCCCTCTCTAGAAATCCTGCGTGTGCCACTGTTCCTGTGGCTATAAACTCACACAAAGTTACCAAGGTTACACAGACCAAATGGTAGTCTGTGTACCGCTGCTTGCCACCAGAAAAGAAGCACTGATAAATACTAACAGTAAGACACTGTAACAACTGTGTTTAAAAGCATTTCCAATTTGTGCACTGAAATTGCTGAAATTTCAACAATGTTAACATTATATCAGTATCGACATTCTCATGTTGACCTGATAACATTGTAAATGGTGCCATGGGCCCTCATTCCGAGTTGTTCGCTCGCTAGCAGTTTTTAGCAGCCGTGCAAATGCTAAGCCGCCTCCCACTGGGAGTGTATTTTAGCTTAGCAGAAGTGCGTACGAAAGGATCGCAGAGCGGCTACAAAAACTTTTTGTGCAGTTTCAGAGTAGCTTCAGACCTACTCAGCGCTTGCAATGACTTCAGACTGTTCAGTTCCTGTTTTGACGTCACGAACACGCCCTGCGTTCGCCCAGCCACGCCTGCGTTTTTCCTGGCATGCCTGTGTTTTTCCGAACACTCCCTGAAAACGGTCAGTTGACACCCAGAAACGGCCACTTCCTGTCACTCTGCAGCCAGCAGTGCGACTGAAAAGCTACGCTAGACCTTGTGTGACACTACATCGTTCGTTGTAATAGTATGATGCGCGTGCGCATTGCGCCGCATGCGCAGAAGTGCAGTTTTTTTGCCTGATCGCAGCGCAGCGAACGAAATCTGCTAGCGAACAACTCGGAATGACCCCCAGAATTTCCTATGCCCAACATTTCTCCTCCCTGTGCTCAAACATCTCCGCTCCGTCTGCACAAGGATTGCATGTGCTAAGTGGCACAGTGCATACAGCTATATGGCGCACATGTCGTGTTTTGTGTTTACAAAATGCTGTAAAAAACGTGTTTACATTCAATGCACCATGACACCTAAAGCATAAGTTATATATGTGCAACTTTAATACACACATAGGACTGCAATTTTATAACATACATTTTATGGATAAGTTACAATAAACTCTAAATGAGGCCCCGTATTGCAAATGTTCTTTCCTGCTTACGTTTGGGGAGCAAATATACACAACTCTACATGTACCTCCCTGTGTCCAGTATTGTATCATTTCTTGTGCACTCAAGGTCCGGGAATTACTAAACGAAAAATGCGGTAAACCCCCGTTTACCGCATTTTCCAAATGCACTAACCCACGGCTGCTGGGACAGTGCCGCAGGGGATCGGCAGCTTTAACTGGCGATACCCCATAGAAGCCTACGGGCTTCTCTCCGCAGCGCTGGTGTGAGGGACCCGATCAGATCCCTCCCAGCATGCCCCGCGGCCACCCCCGTCACTAAGCGTATGTGCAGAATGTCTCCCTGGGCCAAAACCCGGAAATCAGAAGGACGTCGGAGATTGCGATGGACAGCTCTTATCAGAAGCTGCTAATCACATATGTAAGTACATATGCAATTGGTTTCGGTGTGATGGGCAGGGATGTCACTTAGTACATGCCGTGCAAGGGGAATATGTGGCATGAATAAACATTAAACCACTGCTGTTCTGCATATCTTCCTTGTACAAAGTAGATGTGTTTGTGCTTGCGGGGACCTTTTAGCAAGTATATTACTTCTTAAATCATCGTCATAATCACTATTTTAAACTAGGATATGCTAAAGACAGGAACAATATGATATGCATATTATAAAACTGAAAATAATAGGTTTCAGATGTCGTGGAGATTGTGGCTGTACAACATGCCATTTTATTCTCAGTGTGCATACCTTCCCTGTCAGATGAGCAAATCTCAGCATTTTGTCCTCAGAATGTTCTACTGTACATGGGGCCTAATTCATATTTCATACCTTCCAACTGTCCCGATTTTCGCGGGACAGTCCCGGTATTTGGGGTCTGTCCTGCTGTCCCTCCCACAAGCCGCAGTGTCCGGTGGTGTGTGTGTGGGGGGGGAGGGGGCAGTTGGGAGACCCCCTGTCACTTGCTGCTCTGCTTAGTGCAAAGCAGAGCAGCAGTAAATAGACGTTGTGCGAATGCGCACAGCGTCTATTTTTGGGAGCCAGATGTACTGGAGGCATAGCCAGCAGCTCACAGAGCGCTGGCCATGCCCCCACTGTGACTAAAATGGGAGGTGTGGCCCGCGATTGCGAAATTGCCGCAAAGCCATGCCCCCTTTCCCACAGGCCACAAACCCTTTCTGACGGGCGAGCGGCTTCGCCGTGCAGGGTGTCCCGACTAACCAGATACAGATGTTGGGAGGTATCACATTTGTACACAAACCTGATGGTTTACATATACACATACAAGGGTGTGGGGTCTGCACAGGCACATGACCCATTCTGCACATGTGCAGAACAGGTTTTGAAATGTCATAATCCTGTCAGCCACAGCATGACTGACATGTTGCTGCATTTGGGGAGAGGAGCAAGGGCAGCACCCGGCACCGTTCTTGAAAATAGGGGTGCGCTCCCGAAAAAGGTGCGTGACCTATGAAAAGGGGGCGTGGCTTCACAAGCCACGCCTCCATTTTCGTCACTGAGGGGGCATGCCCAGCGCTCTGTGAGCCGCTGGCATGCTCCCTCTCCCTCTGACTCCACTGAATAGACGCTGTGCGCATGCGCACAGCGTCTATTCACCGCTGCTCTAGCAGCGATTGACAGAGCCTCCCAACTGACCCCCCCACCGCGGGACACTGTGGCCCGCGGGTGGGACAGCGGGACAGTCCCCAAAAAACGGGACTGTCCCGCGAAAATCGGGACAGTTGGGAGGTATGTGCATACGCTGCAGCCATGTCACCCACCAACTCTGATTCAGGCCTTATACTGTATGTTATACACTGTAGCTGGCTGTTTGCGCTGTTTGATTAACTGTTTTAACCATTTAGACTACAGATCTTGACCATTTCCAGTGTAGGAGTTTGCAGTCTATTCAATCAGGAAACAATACGCAGATAAATAATTTTAGATTCTTGCAGAAACTGACAGCACCTCCCTTTTCAATCTTTACCATCTCTTCCTTTAGTGTGCTTCAGAGAATAAGAGGCTGTCCTGCTCTTGTCCACAAAAACCACAACCTCGCTTTATCCCTGCATTAAAGCATTAGTTCCTGTTCTACCTCTCACCTAAACTTCAATCTTCTCCACTTTCTTGTGTCTGACTCCTGACACCACTGGAGAATTTGACAGTAACTAGTTGATCGTAGATGTACTAAATTTAGCACATCTACGATCATTTACTCAGACATGCGGCTAGTCCGCCCCGCATGTCAGGCCCTGCCCCCCCCCCCCCCCGCACAGGTACAAAAGCTGCCGCTGCAGCGATCCCGTCTGAATTACCCCCTTAGTTGTGAATAACAACAAAAACATTTTTGAGTGAGAGGTATTTTACAGAGCATTTCCTCAGATTGAGCTTTACTTAAATACATATTTACTTAAATACATACATTTAAGGGGGTGCACACGGAGAGATCCGTGCTTAATTTCTAAGAAATCTGACTAGATTGCTTAGAAATTAAGCACGGATCTCTCTGTGTGTATGCCCCAAAGCAGTAGCGATGCGCAGCCCTGCGCGTCGCTAACGCCGGTGCTAGATTGGCCTGCATGCAGGCACAATCTAGTAGATCGCTCACTTCACTGCTGTGTGAAGTGAGCATCCCCCCCTCGCTCAGCACACATCGCACTGTGGCCCTCATTCCGAGTTGTTCGCTCGCTAGCTGCTTTTAGCAGCCGTGCAAACGCTAAGCCGCCGCCCTCTGGGAGTTTATCTCAGCTTAGCAGAAGTGCGAACGAAAGGATCGCAGCGCGGCTACAAAAAAAGATTGTGTAGTTTCTGAGATCCTCCAGACCTACTCTAGCTTGCGATCACTTCAGACTATTTAGTTCCTGTTTTGACGTCACGAACACGCCCTGCGTTCGGCCAGCCACGCCTGCGTTTCCCCAGGCACGCCTGCGTTTGTATCTGACACGCCTGCATTTTTATACACACTCCCCGAAAACGGTCAGTTACCTCCCAGAAACACCCACTTCCTGTCAATCACTCTGCGGCCAGCAGTGCGATTGAAAAGCGTCGCTAGACCTTATGTGAAACTGCATCAGCTGTTGTGAAAGTACGTCGCGTGTGCGCATTGCGCCGCATACGCATGCACAGAAGGGCCGCTTTTTTGCCTAATCGCTGCGCTGCGACCGAAAACAGATAGCGAACAACTTGGAATGACCCCCTGTGTGCTGAGCGGTGGGAGAGATGTGTGCTGAGCAGTCTGTGCTAGATCGCCCAGCACACATCTCCTCGTCTGTACCCCCCTTAAGGATCTAAAATAAATGTTATTAAGCAATTTTAAAAATAATATATAAATATTTATTTATTTATTCATAGGCATAGGAGGTAGGAATCAGCATACGCCAAGTTTAGATGAATAAAAAAAATCTTAATTTTATTGGTGCAAATAAGTCATAAGGGACTTATATCATAGAAAACACATTGCATATCGCACCGTGTGGAAATACATTGCGATGACGATGCGCGGTCCCGCGGGATTGGCATCGCAAAGAAAAATAGAGTGTGCAGGCAGGGCCAATATTGACTATATCGAAGGTTCATGCCTCCGGCCACAATATAGTCACTATCTGCCATTAGCCATCGCACCATGTGTAGGCGGCTATAGACTTAGACAGTAGCCCAATGGTTGTTTCAATCACGGCCTGTGGGTTTCCTCAGGGGCCTGGCCTCAAATACCTAAAATGCTACTTTAATACCTTTTTTGAAACTTGAACTACACCCCTGAGTGGGAATAACCCGTGTTTGTCGGGATTCTGGCCGGTAGCTATTGGGATTCCGACGTCGGTCTCCTAAACCTCGGGAACCCGACAGCCGGAATATTAACTGCATCCCACTCAATGTTATTTTATTATCTATCCTTAAATGTAACATAGTTACGTAGAATTACATGGCCGTTAATGTTGGTTATTTAGTTTTGGATAGTATCTATTAGAGATGTCCGCTGGGCCATTTTTGCTGGGCTTGGAATTGACTTTTATTTGCCAAACCGCCGTGACTGGTTTTGGATTTGCATCTGAATTTTTTTTTTATAAAAATTCACCAAAAAATCTAAAATCACATAATTTGGGCCTTTTTTTGTTCCTCTAGTATTATTAACCTCAATAACATTTATTTCCACTAATTTCCAGTAAATTTTGACCAGGTCACAATATTATTTTCACCAACAAAGGCTGCATCGAGCTGGTTGGTTGCTAAGTGACAGAACAGCGGCACAAGCACACGTCAGTTTATAGCACATCTATGAAATATTTCCATAGCGTACTGGGATGCAGTGCACAGAACAGTACAAACAATAGGTCTATATTTTGATTTTCTTTTGTGAAAGAAAAAAAGCTTTGTTCAAACTAGAGATGATCAGGTCTAGTTCTCCGAGAACCGGACCCACTCAAACATTGGAATCCGAGTCCAGATTCGAGTACGGCTCGGGACTTCCCACCTTACTCAGATCCCAAATCGAGGCCGAACGTCATCACCCCGCTGTTGGATTCTCGCAGGTTTTGGATTCTGTCCATCTTGCACCTTTTTTCATTGCATTATGTGTTGTTTGGAGCATTGCTGACTGTGACAACAAACAATTGTATAGTTTGTTAAACTGCCACCCTTTCTGCCACTGCAGTGCCATTCTGTTTCCTACAGTATATGGGTTATGTTGGAAGTTCAAGTGCCACGTGTTTGTGCCACCCACTGCTGTCGCTCAGCTTAGTCATCCAGCTACCCAGAGGTTAAAGGGGTCTGGAACGGGGCAGAACTGCATTCTGTCACCTCTAAATGCAGGCGGAACCAGTTCCGCCTCTGCCCGGCAACCAACAACTGAGCATCAGTGTCGGCTGCATTGTAAAGTTTGCAACAGATGCCAGCCAATCACAGCTTGTGGACTGGCTGCAGTCAGTGGCGCACCCAGGGGGGGGGGTTTCCGAGTACCCAGAAACCCCCCTCCACTAAAAAAAAACAAAACATTTTTTTTTTTTTTTTAGCTGCATGAGTATTATTAATGACTGTCTAGCGTCCTCTGCAGCCTGCTGTCTTCCTGGTGGCACTTGCAAGTGCAATAAAAGTTTACTTTATTTTAATTATAGTACATATATATCCATGTGCCTACATATATACACATGTATATACATACATACATACATACATACATACATATAAACACACACACACACACACACACACACACACACACACACACACACACATGATATATATATATATACATGTGTATATATATGTGTACTGTATGTGTGTGTGTATATATATATATATATATATATGCATGTTTAATATGCTATGTACATGTGTATATGGGTTCACTACGATCTCCCGGCGGCCGGCCTCCCGGCGACCAGCATACCGGCGCCGGGAGGCCGGCCGCCGGCTTACCAACAGTGTGGCGAGCGCAAATGAGCCCCTTGCGGGCTCGCTGCGCTCGCCACGATACGCGCGCCACACTATTCTATTCTCCCTCCAGGGGGGGGGTGGACCCCCACGAGGTAGAATAAGTGTCGGTATGCCGGCGGTCAGGCTCCCGGCGCCGGTATGGTGGTCGCCGGGAGCCCGACCGCCGGCATACTGAAGACCACCCGTGTATATGTATGTGTGTGTGTATGTGTATATATATATATATATATATATGTGTGTGTGTAGATATATGTGTGTATGTGTGTATATATATATATATATATATATATATATATATATATATGTGTAGATAGATATATATATATATATGTATATATATATACACACACACACAGACACACTAGTTTTACGGACCCAGCATATACTGGGTCACCTCAGTCCCCACCCCCGTGATTGGCTCCGCCCAGTTCTGGAAACCCCCCCATGCAAATCCTGCGTTTGCCACTGGCAGTACCAATCAAAACAAGGGGCGGCTACTTCAAAATCTGGTGTGAGCCAATCATGGCAGCTTCTCATTGGCTGGCGGTCCGTGAGACATGAATGGCGCATAATCGGCACCAGATTAAAAGCACGGCCCTGCTTCTTGTGAATAGCCACCAGTCCACGAGCCAGTCTGGTGGCCGCTGCCAGCTTTACACTGCAGCCGGAACCTGATGCTCCAGGCCACAGCCTCTGATGCAGGGGGTATGAGAAGCAGGAGACCCAATGCTCCAGGCTCTCAGAACACAGGGGGTGAGATGAGGGGGGGGGGATGAGAGAGATGTAGAGGGTCAAATGGGGAGGGGGTGAGAGAGAAGCAGAAGGTGAGATGGGGAGGGGGTGAGAGAAGCAGGGGGTGAGATGGGGGAGTGAGAGGAGCAGGTGGTGAGATGGGGGAGTGAGAGGAGCAGGGGGTGAGATGGGGGAGTGAGAGGAGCAGGTGGTGAGATGGGGGAGTGAGAGGAGCAGGGGTGAGATGGGGGAGTGAGAGGAGCAGGGGGTGAGATGGGAGAGTGAGAGGCTCAGGGGGAGATGGGGCAGTGAGAGGAGCAGGGGCTGAGATGGGGAGTGAGAGGAGCAGAGGGTGAGATGGGGAGGGGGTGAGAGAAGCAGGGGGTGAGATGGGAGAGTGAGAGGAGCAGGGGGTGAGATGGGGGAGTGAGAGGAGCAGGGGGTGAGATGGGAGAGTGAGAGGAGCACGGGGTGAGGTTGGAGAGTGAGAGGCTCAGGGGGGGAGAGATGGGAGAGTGAGAGGAGCAGGGGGTGAGATGGGGGAGTGAGAGGAGCAGGGGGTGAGATGGGAGAGTGAGAGGAGCACGGGGTGAGGTTGGAGAGTGAGAGGCTTAGGGAGGGAGATGAGGGAGTGAGAGGAGCAGGGGGTGAGATGGGGGAGTGAGAGGATAAGGGAGTGAGATGAGAGAGTGAGAGGAGCAGGGGATGAAGTGGGAGAGTGAGAGGCTCAGGGGGGGAGAGATGAGGGAATGAGAGGAGCAGGGGGTGAGATGGGGAGGGGGTGAGAGAAACAGGGGGCTAGATGGGGGAGTGAGAGGAGCAGGGGGTGAGATGGGAGAGTGAGAGGCTTAGGGGGTGAGATGGGGGAGTGATGGGTGCCGGGGTGAGATAGAAGCAGAGGCTGAAAGGGTAGCATGGAGTGAGAGGTGTAGAGGGTATGTAAAGGAGAGAAAGATTCAGGTGATCAGTCACAAAGGAGAGTATATGGGGAGTAAGGGCTGCCTGGGATGAAGATATGGACACATGAGGAGAGTGACAGACAAAGGTAACAAGAAAGCAGAAGGGACACATGGAAGACATAAGAGAGGTGAGCAAAGGTTGTTCAACATATACTGCTATATTATGCATCGAATCTAAAATTAGGGGGGCACTGTTGTGGCCATTGTGTATACACGCGGCACTGTTACTGTGGGCATTGTGTGTGT
Organism: Pseudophryne corroboree; assembly: GCF_028390025.1. Lineage (NCBI taxonomy): Eukaryota > Metazoa > Chordata > Amphibia > Anura > Myobatrachidae > Pseudophryne > Pseudophryne corroboree. The sequence continues at coordinate 77,725,199 of NC_086450.1, read as the reverse complement.
AAGGGGCTCTGCTACTGTAGGCATTGTGTGTGTAAAGGGCTCTGCTACTGTGGGTATTGTGTGTGTGTGTAAAGGGTACTAGTATGTGGGGCAATATGAATAAGATTGTGCTACTGTGAGGAATTATTTTGAAATGGGGGTACTTTTGTGTGGCTGCACCCCTTCCTTATGAGACCATACTCCTTTTTGCGGGGGAATGGTGGTGGGGGAGATGAGTTCACCCACCTCTCCTGGACCACTTTAGGGCTTACAGCTACGTCTGTGCAACCTTTTGGCCTAAACTTGATGAAAATAATCTTGTGAGCTGTGAGGTGGTCAAAATTGACTGGAAATTAGTGGAAATTAATGTTAAGGTTTATCACTGACCTGGTTTGAGGAGGTTGTGGACTCGGGGTTTCTTCCGATGACCGGGAAGTGGAACCGCAACTGGGCCGCAGCAGAGATGGCCGGATGTAAGTCTTCCTCATGCAGGATCTGATCGGCGGACAGGAGGCACGTGCGGACGCTGAAGGTCTCCTGAAAGAGAGAACTTGACAGGTGCTGGTAAATCACGAAGGTGCTGGGAGACACGGAGGTGCTTGGAGGCACGGAGGTACGAATGTGATGAAAGGGAACGGAGGTGCTTGGAGGCACGGAGGTGCTTGGAGGCACGGAGGTGCTTGGAGGCACGGATGTGCTGGAGGCACGGAAGTGCTTGGAGGCACGGAGGTGCTTGGAGGCACGGAGGTGCTTGGGGGCACGGAGGTGCTTGGGGGCACGGAGGTGCTTGGAGGCACGGATGTGCTGGAGGCACGGAGGTGCTTGGAGGCACGGATGTGCTGGAGGCACGGAAGTGCTTGGAGGCACGGAGGTGCTGGAGGCACGGAGGTGATTGGAGGCACGGAGGTGCTTGGAGGCACGGAGGTGCTTGGAGGCACGGAGATGCTGGAGGCACGGAAGTGCTTGGAGGCACGGAGGTGCTTGGGGGCACGGAGGTGCTTGGAGGCACGGATGTGCTGGAGGCCTGCTAGACGGAGCGCCGGACGCCGGGGATCTGCCAGCGAGGACGGCCGCACGGAGACCCAGCGCGCCCGGAGAGGTAAGTATGAAGACCGCTGCGCCGTGACAGTACCCCCTCCTCTAGGAGTGGCCCCTGGACACTTTCCCGGCTTCGTAGGATGTCTAGCATGGAAGATCCGGACTAGTCGAGGAGCCGAGACCTCAGAAGCCTTTATCCAACTTCTCTCCTCAGGACCATATCCTTTCCATTCCACCAGATATTGCAGATTCTTGTGAAGGTAACGCGAGTCTAGAATATTTTTGATCTCGAAGTCTGTTCCTGTTTCAGTCTCCACTGAGGTGGGGCTAGAGGTGTTTGAATGGAAACGATTAAGGACGAGAGGACGAAGAAGAGAAACATGGAAGGCGTTCGGTATACGTAGGTGTGAAGGTAAACCCAGCTTGCAGACCACAGAATTCAGGACTTGTAGCACAGGGTAAGGACCGATGAATCTTGGAGCAAACTTCATGGTGGGCACCTTCAACCGGAGATTACGTGTGGACAGCCATACCCTGTCGCCAACCTTGTATTGTGGAGCGGCTCGCCGTTTCTTATCCGCAAAGAACTTGTACCGGACTGAAACCTTCTTAAGATTAGCATGAACCTTACTCCAAATTTGTCTGAAGTGTAGTAGAGTGGACGTTACGGCTGGAACCTCTTCCATCGGAAGGCTTAGTAATTCTGGAACACTTGGATGGAACCCATAGTTGATGAAAAATGGAGATTCACCAGTGGAAGAATGAAACGAATGATTATGGGCAAACTCTGCCCAAGGTAACAACTCCACCCAGTTGTCCTGTGAAGGGGAGAGATAAAGACGGAGGAAAGTCTCTAGATCTTGATTGACTCGTTCCGTTTGTCCATTCGTTTGGGGATGATAAGCGGAGGAAAACTTAAGTTTAATCTGTAGAGTCGAACAGAGGGCTTTCCAAAACCTTGCGGTGAACTGTACCCCACGATCAGAGACTATTTCCTGTGGCAACCCATGCAACCGAAAATGTTCTTGGATGAACAGTAGAGCTAGTTTCGGGGCTGTTGGTAGACCAGTCAAAGGAACGAAGTGTGCCATCTTCGAAAAACGGTCGACGATAACCCAAACGGTGTTGCAACCCTTGGAATGGGGCAAGTCAGTGATGAAGTCCATGGAAATATGAGTCCAGGGTTTCATAGGAATGGACAGAGGACGAAGCAACCCAGCAGGAGGTAAACGGGGAGATTTATGCTGTGTACACTGGGGACAGGAATTAACGTAATCCTGTACATCCTTCCTCATGGAGTCCCACCAGTAAGATCTTTGCAGAAACTTGTACATCTTCTGGGCGCCGGGATGACCGGAGAATTTGGAGATATGGGCCCACTGGAGTATCCTCGACCGGAATTTGACCGGTACGGACATTCTTCCAGGAAGAGGACCTGGAGTAGTCGAGGCAGCAGAGACAGAAATTGGATTTAAAATTAAACTCCGTTCAAAGGAATCCTCCTCATCTGTGGGAGTTTGTGAACGGGACAGTGCATCCGCTTTGGTATTGAAAGTCCCGGCTCGGTATTTGATAATGAAAGAAAATCGAGTGAAGAAGAGTGCCCATCTAGCTTGGCGAGGATTCAAACACTGTGCGGTTTTGATATACAACAAATTTTTGTGATCAGTGTAAATGGTAGTCACATGTTTGGCCCCCTCTAAGAGATATCTCCACTCTTCCAAGGCAGATTTAATCGCCAAGAGTTCCTGGTCTCCAATAGTGTAATTCCGTTCAGCTGGAGAGAATTTACGAGAGTGAAAGCCGCACGGATGTAATTTCTTATCTGAGGCATACTGAGAGAGAACGGCCCCAACTCCGACCGAGGATGCGTCGACTTCTAGGAAGAAAGGTTCCTCGAAATTTGGTTGTTGGAGTACTGGAGCGGACATAAAAGCTGATTTCAAGTGGGAAAAGGCCTCTATGGCTTCAGGAGACCACAACCCCGGGTTGGAACCCTTTCTCGTTAGGGCGGTAATGGGTGCAACAATGGTGGAGAAACCTCTAATGAACTTTCTATAATAGTTCGCAAAACCCAGGAACCTTTGTATTGCTTTCAAGGAGAGTGGCTGTGCCCAGTCCCGAATGGCAGAGAGTTTCTCCGGATCCATGCGAAGCTCCTTCCCCGAGATAATATAACCGAGGAACGGTATTGATGTTACTTCGAAGGTACACTTGGACATCTTGGCATAGAGATGATTCACACGTAGACGGCGGAGTACCTCTTTGACTTGTAATCTGTGTTCAGCAAGGTCTTTTGAAAAAATCAGGATGTCATCCAAATACACCACGACACTTAGGTATAACATGTCTCGGAATATTTCGTTGACGAATCCCTGGAAGACAGCAGGAGCATTGCTAAGACCGAACGGCATCACCAGGTACTCATAATGCCCATCCCGGGTATTGAAGGCGGTCTTCCATTCATCTCCCTCTCTGATGCGTATAAGGTTATAGGCCCCCCTCAAATCGAGCTTGGAAAAAACATGGGCACCACGAACTCTATCAAATAACTCTGTGATTAGAGGCAAGGGGTATTTATTTTTGATGGTAATATCATTTAAGCCGCGGTAGTCGATACATGGTCTTAACCCTCCGTCCTTTTTTTTCACGAAGAAAAAGCCCGCTCCAGCCGGGGAAGTAGAGGGGCGGATGAATCCCTTGTGAAGATTGGTTTTGATATAGTCAGACATAGCCTGTGTCTCTGGGAGAGACAGAGGATAAATGCGACCCCGAGGTGGCATTTTTCCAGGGATAAGGTCAATGGGGCAGTCCCAAGCTCTATGGGGTGGTAACTGGTCGGCTGCTTGTTCCGAAAACACATCTCTAAATTCTTGGTATGCCTCTGGAATAGGTTCCTCCTCCGCCTTAGAAGAAACACGAAGCGGACAAACAGGGGTGAGACAGTTAACGTGACAAAAAGAACCCCAAGACCGAATCTGTGCGGTCTTCCAATCGATATGGGGATTGTGACTTTTGAGCCAAGGTATTCCGAGAACCAGATCGTGATGCATTTCCGGGATCACCAGGAACTCCAAGTATTCTTGATGTAGAGCCCCGACCTGTAGTTTAACCGGAACCGTGCGTTCTGTTATGATACCCTTGGATATCCTAGTACCATTGATGGCTGTCAAGGAAATAGGCCGTTCGATGGACCGTACTTCCAAATTCAGGCTTTGAACACAGAGGGGAGAAACGAAATTCCCCGCAGCTCCAGAGTCCAACAGGGCTTCAAAAGACTTGGAAGTGGCCTTGGTGATTAACGTTACAGGAAGCAAACAGTCCGAAGTGAGAGAAGATTTGGTCGTAACCCCCAACTTGACTCCTCCGGAACAAGCTAGGCCTTCTCGTTTCCCGGACGGGATTTGCAGGACTTGATGAAGTGACCCGCAGCTCCGCAGTACAGGCAGAGCTTACCCTCATGACGACGTTGCCGCTCCTCCGGGGACAATCGGGATCGGTTAATCTGCATGGGTTCGTCTGGACTTGGACCCACCGCTTGCCTTGCAGGAGGAAGCCGGAACCTAGAACGATCCGATCGACTACGTTCTCCTCCACGTTCCTGCATCCGGAGATCTACCTTGACACAGAGGGAGATCAATTCCTCTAAAGAACCCGGAAGCTCTCGAGTGACCAACTCGTCCTTCAGGCGATCAGAAAGACCGTTCCAGAAAGCAGCTCTCAGAGCCTCATTATTCCAATGAGTTCAGAGGCAATGGTTTGGAAATGAACCACATACTGACCCACGGATCGGGAGCCTTGACGGATGCGGAGTAAGTCAGAAGAGGCCGAGGTCATCCTGCCGGGCTCGTCAAAAATTAGTCGAAAAGACGTGATGAATTCGGAGTAATTGGAAACCAGTGAATCAGAACGTTCCCATAATGGAGACACCCAGTCCAAGGCAGATCCTTCCAGCAGAGAAATAATATATGCTACCTTGGACCGGTCTGTAGGAAAGTTGTGAGCTAGTAGCTCGAAATGTACCTCGCATTGGTTTAAGAAACCACGACAATTCTTAGGATTCCCATTGTAACGGGATGGCGTAGGCAGCTGAAGGCGCGGAGTGGCACCGGCCGATGGTTGGACATTGCTGGAGGTGGCAAGTGGTGCAGCTACCGGAACTGGTGCCGGAATTACTGAGGCTAGAGACGCCTGAATCTGATCCAGACGTCCGGACAACTCCTGGAGGTACTGCATCACCTGACCTTGTGCCGCTTCCTGACTTTGTACACGGGAAGCCAGGTCCTGGATGGCACTTGAGTCCGTGTTCCGATTCCCCGGGTCCATGGGGCCTGAGTATACTATCACTGACCTGGTTTGAGGAGGTTGTGGACTCGGGGTTTCTTCCGATGACCGGGAAGTGGAACCGCAACTGGGCCGCAGCAGAGATGGCCGGATGTAAGTCTTCCTCATGCAGGATCTGATCGGAGGACAGGAGGCACGTGCGGACGCTGAAGGTCTCCTGAAAGAGAGAACTTGACAGGTGCTGGTAAATCACGAAGGTGCTGGGAGACACGGAGGTGCTTGGAGGCACGGAGGTACGAAGGTGCTGAAGGCACGGAGGTGCTTGGAGGCACGGAGGTGCTTGGAGGCACGGAGGTGCTTGGAGGCACGGATGTGCTGGAGGCACGGAAGTGCTTGGAGGCACGGAGGTGCTTGGGGGCACGGAGGTGCTTGGGGGCACGGAGGTGCTTGGAGGCACGGATGTGCTGGAGGCACGGAGGTGCTTGGAGGCACGGATGTGCTGGAGGCACGGAAGTGCTTGGAGGCACGGAGGTGCTGGAGGCACGGAGGTGATTGGAGGCACGGAGGTGCTTGGAGGCACGGAGGTGCTTGGAGGCACGGAGATGCTGGAGGCACGGAAGTGCTTGGAGGCACGGAGGTGCTTGGGGGCACGGAGGTGCTTGGAGGCACGGATGTGCTGGAGGCACGGATGTGCTTGGAGGCACGGATGTGCTGGAGGCACGGAGGTGCTTGGAGGCACGGAAGTGCTTGGAGGCACGGAGGTGCTTGGAGGCACGGAGGTGATGGAGGCACGGAAGTGCTTGGAGGCACGGAAGTGCTTGGAGGCACGGAAGTGCTTGGAGGCACGGATGTGCTGGAGACACGGAGCACTGGAGATCACAGGTACAGTTTGAACGATGATACTCAGGCGCCGGAGCACTGCCCGGCGTCTGAATTTAAACTTCCCGCCAGGGCCTGATTGGAGGACGGGCCGATGACGTCACCCGCAGCTCCCGAGGACGTCGGACGTGGAGGCCTGCTAGACGGAGCGCCGGACGCCGGGGATCTGCCAGCGAGGACGGCCGCACGGAGACCCAGCGCGCCCGGAGAGGTAAGTATGAAGACCGCTGCGCCGTGACAAGGTTAATAATACTGTAGGAACAAAACCAAGACCAAATTCTGTGACTTTCGCTGTTTTTATGATTTAAAAAAAAAAAAATACAGATCCAAAACTAGCAAAGGGAGATTTTGCAAAACAAATACAGATCCAAAACATGAAGGAGATATAGATACAAAACAAGAGCCCAAAACCCGAGATTTGGGCCGGCGGACATCCCTAGATCAAACTGCATGGAGTCACTTGGCTTTGAACAAAGGGCCTAATTCAGACCTGATTGCTCGCTAGCAGTTTTTTTGCAGCGCTGCGATCAGATAGTCGCCGCTTACAGGGGGTCAAATGGGGGAGGGGGCAGCGCAGCGAAAAAAGCTATCATGCGATCAGGTCTGAATTACCCCCAAAGGGCACTAGGGTAAAGCACACCAAAGAATACAAACAATAGATCTATTTTTTTTTATGTTTTTGAACTTGCGGCTTGATTCAAACTGTGTGGAGTCACAGGGCTTATAAATGTACATGAACAAAGCACACTAGAGTAAAGTGCACCAAACAGTACAAACAATAGATATATTTTTTATTATTTTTCTGTTTTTTAACTTGCAGCTCAGTTCAAACTGCGTGGATCACAGGGCTCATAGATGCATGTGAACAAAGCGCACTATGGTAAAGTGCACCAAACAGTACAATTTACAAGAGAGTACAATGCATCATACAGCAGTATGCCCCTATACACAGTCACTTATACAGTACAGCCACTTGTGAGTGTGGACACACCACAGCCAGTAAAGCAGAGTACAGCGCAACATACGTCAGCATGCCCCCTATACACAGTCACTTATACAGCACAGCCACTTGTGTGTGTGGACAAAGAACAGCCAGTATAGCAGAGTCCAGCGCAACATACATCAGCGTGCCTGCTATACACAGTCACTTATGCAGCACAGCCACTTGTGAGACTGGACACAGCACAGCCAGTATAGCAGAGTACAGTGCAACATACATCAGCGTGCAGCGTGCCCCCTACACACAGTCACTTATACAGCACAGCCACTTGTGTGTGTGGACACAGCACAGCCAGTATAGCAGAGTACAGTGCAACATACATCAGCATGTCCCCTATACACGATCACTTATACAGCACAGCCACTTGTAAGTGTGGACACAGCACAGCCAATATAGCAGAGTACAGCACAGCATACATAAGCGTGCAGCGTGTCACCTTGATAAAGGCTCAAAAGAGCCGAAACGCGTTGGTGAGGAACACTTACCTGACAAACTACCCAGCCTTGGACTCTGCTGGTGGATTCCTGTTCCCGGAAGGTACCAGAGAATTCTATATACCACAAATAAGATTTGGTGTGTAATATATACACCGCTGTCTGAGGTACGCTGCCAGATTGTTGTGTTTTATCTTTTGCTTAAATAAAACTGTGTTACACTATTTGGACCCCTCCCTGTTCCCCTTTTTTTCATATATGAAATATAATTCCTGTATGAGAGTCGGATAGAGGGAGGAGAAACCTACAGTTTGAAATTTAAGAAATTGTTGGGCTACTTCGATATTTGCATATACTTCACTTTGAAGATTTCCTTCTATCGTCCTGGGAGACAGAAACATAAGATCACAAACAAGATTTGGTGTGAAATATAGACCTTTTCCTAAGGTACGCTGCTAAATTTGTGTTTCCTTCCACTTTTACTATACAATATTACACTATTGGATCCCTCCTGTTCCTCTTTTTCATATCTGAGACACCATCTATAAATGAGAGGTGGAGGGAAGAGAGATTCACAGTTGTGAAACCTTTTAAGAATTGTTTGGCTACTTTGGAACTGTATAAACTCTGCGTTGAAGATCTTCACCTATCATGTTAGGAGACGCGAGAACTTTCTATATTTGAACTTCACCCTTACCACAATAAGAGTTCGCGCTAGACCTTATACTCTTTATAAATTCTATATTTTCTTGCCCTACTAGTGGGCAAAAATAGGTCTTAGCTGCACTCTGTTTTGAAGCACCGAACTTTTCCTATACTGTATTGTACTTATACAGCATAGATATTTGTGAGTCTGGACACAGCACAGCCAGTATAGTAGAGTACAGCACAGCATACATTAGCGTGTGTTAGAGTGAAATGACGCAGAGTTCCGGCCATGGCGCTTTATATAGAACCCAAGTCCCAAGAGAATCCGAAGCCAGGAGGATGACGTTCAGCCTCGACGAGGGATCAGAGTCTGGTGGGAACATCCGAGCCACAGCTCGAGTGGACTTGTATTCCTTCCAAGGAATCCGGACCGCTCATCTCTAGTATTTATATAAGTTGTGAGCTACTCTTCTCCACTTCTCTGAAAACAATGCAGCTTTATACAGGAAATAAAGGTGTCCAATAATAAAAATGTGAACCTGTCTGCACAACACTGCCCTGCAGCTGTTGTGTTTATTAGAATAGGACAGGAGTTGGCACCCAAATGGAACACTTTTAAGTAGAACAATATCTGACACCCATTTGGGAGCAGAGGCAGGGTTTTTTCTGTCTTCTACTGGCAGATGGATGGATGACCACAAGTGTGTCACGTGACCTCCTTTGCAAAACCAATGTGGGGAGGTCACGATAAGAGTAACTGTCAGCATGCTCCTGTACGGGCCAGAGAAGGAAAGTGCTGTCCAACCCCTTGGCATGGGCTCAAGGTAAATGGGGGAGAATTCTTTTGGGCATATATGGGTTATAAGGGGCACGTGGAAGAGTATGATGATATATAATGGCATCTGTGGGGGTCCTGTGGCATAAGAGGCATCTGGAAGGGTCTGATAGCACAAAGGGCACCCAGCGGGTCTCAATGACATATAATGGGCATCTGGAGGGGAATGATGGCTTGTAATGGGTATGTAGAGAATGCTGATGCTTATAAAGGATATTTGGAGATGATTCTGATAGCATAAAAAGGGCATATGGAGGAGCAAGCTGGTATTTAAGGGACATGTGGAAGAGTTTAATGGCATAAAGCAGCACATGGGGGGTCGGATAGCATAAAGGGGTATGTGGAGGGGTCTGGTGGCATAAAAGGGTATTTGTAGGGGTCTTATGGCATATAAGCAGGGCCGGATTAACAATGGGGCGGATGGAGCTGCAGCTCCAGGCCCCCCATTGAAAACAGGCCCATATGCTCCCCTGCAATGCAGCCAGTGTTGACAGGAAAGAAACACTGTCTGCATTGTTTTGTCCCCACAGTGGCCTGCACTCACCTCTTAAGTGGATTGGCTGCCGCGATCGGAGCTCAGCTCCGATCAGGCAGCGTATGGTAACGATGCTGCAGCCCCTGCTAGTTCTCCGTGGCTGGGCTCTGCAGCACTTCCTCATACTGCAAGCCCCACCCACTCCATGAAATCGTGAAAGGGGCGGGGCCAGCACTCGGCACTGCTGCTGCTGTCATGTCACACGCTGAGGCAGGAAAGGGTAGGAGAGAGAAGTAACAAGGGAGAGAGAGTAAAGAAAGAATACAGGTAAACAAAAGTAATGTACCTGAGACAGACATTAAAGTAGGTGATGAAGGTATGTTTGAAAAGAAGTAAGTAAATAAAGATAGATACTCTAAGTAAGAGATTAGAATAGAAGGGAAGTATGTGATGTGAGAGATTCAGTGATAACAAAATACACACTACAGGCATTTTGTGACCCTGATTTTAAAAATGAGCTGGGCCTGCAGGGCATGCTGTGTAGCCAGTAACAATTTTCAGCGTCTGTCACTGCCGCCAGCTATCTCTTCCAATCGCCGCCTGAGATCTACGGCCTCCCCTCTCTGCTTACCAGAGCACACTGCGCAGCTTTACAATTTATATCAGGTGTAACTATGTGCACATTTGGGGAGAGCTTGTTGGTGTGACCCGGGCTGTGGCATCGGCACGGGGAGAGCTTGTTGGCGTGACATGGGCTGTGGCATTGGCACGGGGAGAGCTTGTTGGCGTGACATGGGCTGTGGCATTGGCACGGGGAGAGCTTGTTGGCGTGACCCGGGCTGTGGCATCGGCACGGGGAGAGCTTGTTGGCGTGACATGGGCTGTGGCATTGGCACGGGGAGAGCTTGTTGGCGTGACATGGGCTGTGGCATTGGCACGGGGAGAGCTTGTTGGCGTGACATGGGCTGTGGCATTGGCACGGGGAGAGCTTGTTGGCGTGACATGGGCTGTGGCATTGGCACGGGGAGAGCTTGTTGGTGTGACCCGGGCTGCGGCATCGGCACGGGGAGAGCTTGTTGGCGTGACCCTGGCTTCGGCATCGGCACGGGGAGAGCTTGTCGGTGAGACATGGGCTGCGGCATCGGCATGGGGAGAGCTTGTTGGCGTGACCCGGGCTGTGGCATTGGCACGGGGAGAGCTTGTTGGCATGACATGGGCTGTGGCATTGGCACGGGGAGAGCTTGTTGGCGTGACCTGGGCTGCGGCATCGGCACAGGGAGAGTTTGCTGGCGTGACCCGGCCTGCGGCAATGGCACGGGGAGAGCTTGTTGGCGTGACCCGGGATGTGGCATTGGCACGGGGAGAGCTTGTTGGCGTGACATGGGCTGTGGCATTGGCACGGGGAGAGCTTGTTGGCGTGACCCGGGCTGTGGCATTGGCACGGGAAGAGTTTGTTGGCGTGACATGGGCTGCGGCATTGGCACGGGGAGAGCTTGTTGGCGTGACCAGGGCTGTAGCATTGGCACGGGGAGAGCTTGTTGGCATGACATGGGCTGTGGCATTGGCACGGGGAGAGCTTGTTGGCGTGACCTGGGCTGCGGCATCGGCACGGGGAGAGTTTGCTGGCGTGACCCGGCCTGCGGCAATGGCACGGGGAGAGCTTGTTGGCGTGACCCGGGCTGTGGCATTGGCACGGGGAGAGCTTGTTGGCATGACATGGGCTGTGGCATTGGCACGGGGAGAGCTTGTTGTCGTGACCCGGGCTGTGGCATTGGCACGGGAAGAGTTTGTTGGCGTGACATGTGCTGCGGCATTGGCACGGGGAGAGCTTGTTGGCGTGACCAGGGCTGTAGCATTGGCATGGGGAGAGCTTGTTGGCGTGACATGGGCTGCGGCATTGGCACGGGGAGAGCTTGTTGGCGTGACCCTGGCTTCGGCATTGGCACGGGGAGAGCTTGTCAGTGAGACCTGGGCTGCGGCATCGGCACGGGGAGAGCTTGTCGGTGAGACCTGGGCTGCGGCATCGGCATGGGGAGAGCTTGTTGATGTAACTCGGGCTGTGGTGTCAGCAGAGCTGAGCTGGCAGATCACGGTGCTCGGCAGCGCTTTCTGCGTGCTGATCTTCTTCCTCTACCTCACAGGTTCTCAAACTCGGTCCTCAGGACCCCACACAGTGCATGTTTTGCAGGTGTCCTCACAGAATCACAAGTGAAATAATTAGCTCCACCTGTGCACTTGCTGGGTTACCTGCAAAACATGCACTGTGTGGGGTCCTGAGGACCGAGTTTGAGAACCACTGCTCTACCTGATACTGGACCGGGCCAATTTGACCAACCAAGAAACCCAACAAAGAGGTGACCTTCTCCAAGGTGAGAGAGGTGCCCACACCTGGTATGTGTTAACCCTTATATCCTGGGTACTGCCCATTTCTCTGTGTTGCGCATTACATAGTTATTGTGTGCCTCCTATACCTGACAGGTTATGTCTTACTGTTTACTCTCCTCACAGCCCCACTTACTGCCTCCCAGTGCCCTAAACACCTGCATCTGACCCACACTGTATCCAACATGCGCTTTATCCGACCAGCGCTGTATCCGACCTGCTCTTTAACCCGCACTGTATCCATCCCGCACTGTGTGTCCCACACTGTAACTCGCTCAATATTTATCTGTGTCTCCCAATGTTTTCCGCACTGTACCCCACACAGTAACCAGCAGGTACAGAGCACTGTTTTTATGGTTAGGGAAATTTTGGGCAGCTGCTCAACAAAAAGGCCGATTGATCGGTCCTTACATGGGCACAGAGTGACTGTCATCAGTGGTCCCGGGGACCCCAGGGGGCTGGTATAGATTGGCCACTGAGAATAGGCATGTGCACATGCCTAAGTCAGTCACCCATGGGCTGATGCACTGTAGTGAGTAAGCAGACATCCAAAGTAGTCCCTCCCATCCCCATCCTCAGACCCACCCCTTCTTACCCCATATGCTACCTGGACTGCATCACTCTAAACTTCTCCATAAGCTGCTGTGCATGCAAAGACCAGAGCAAAGATAAAAATAAAAATGTAGTGTGGGGAGGCAGTGGAGTGTTGTGTATAGTGATGTATTGTGGTGAAGTAGTGCAATTATACAGTGTGAGGGAGAGAGTGTAGTGATGTAGTGTGGAGAGTTAGTGCTGAGATGTAGTGTGGGAAGGTAGCATAGTGATGTAGTGTGGGGAGGTAGTGTAGAATAGTGGTGAGGTGTAGTGTAGGGAGGTAGCGTAGCAATGTAGTGTGGGTTGGTAGTGCAGAGATGTAGTGTGGGGAGGTAGCATAGCGATGTAGTGTGGGGTGGTAGTGCAGTGATATGTTACAGATATGGAGTGTGAGGAGGTAGCAGAGTGATGTAGTGTGGGGTGGTAGTGCAGTGATAACGTGCAGAGATGTAGTGTGGGGAGGTAGCGTAGCCAGGGGTTAGAGTGAGCCGGAACGGGGCGGAACTGCGTTCCGTCAGTTCCACTTGCTAGCAGGGTTGAAATACCGGGTCACTCTACCCGGCAGAGGCGTCACTAGGGTTGGTGTCACCCGGTGTGGTAACTCATGGTGTCACCCCCCCCATGGACCTTCTCCCATATCACACCACACGGAATCCATAGAAATGTTTTTGTACTAGTTTTACTTGTAAATCAGAATTCCTGTATATCACTGAATGCGATGGCAATAGTAGTGACATAGGACCCTATTCAGGTTGGTTTGCATATTCTGCTTAAAAGCAGAATCTGCAATCGTTTCTGTAGCATGCTGGGGTCCGTCCAGGATGCTAATTGGCATCCAGCGATGTGATTTCAATTATTTTGCGATCACATCGCTGAAGCAGATACGAAGGATGACCCCCTGCAGACGTAGCTAGGCTGCGTATGCAGGCAATGCACCGCCATTTTTCGGGTTGCAGTGGGTGCGTGTGATGTCACATAGCCGCCCCAAAAAAGCTCTGATCCCCTTTCCCAACCACACCCTGCTACGCCGGCCCCCAATGAAAGTGCAGTCCTTCAGGGATGCGACCGCACTTTGATTGCATGCTCACTGTCAGCTTATTTATTTATTGCTAAAATTAAATGCGACCAGAATTATGTCCATAATTGAGTATGAGCCGAAATTCACATTATAGAACACAGAATGAGCCGAAATTCACATCATAGAACACAGAATTATCCGAAATTCACATCATAGAACACAGAATGATCCGAAATTCACATTATAGCACACAGGGGTGTAGTACTGGGGACCGGCGGTCTCCTGACTGCCGGTCACCTTACCGACGCCGGGATCCCGGCAGCATACCGACGCCGGGATCCCGGCGGGGAGGGGCGAGTGCAGCAAGCCCCTTGCGGGCCCGCTGCGCTCGCCACGCTGCGGGCTCGGTGGCGACCTGCGGTCGCCACGGGTTCTATTCCCACTCTATGGGTGTCGTGGACACCCACGAGTGGAAATAGTCCCTTTTGGTCGGCATGCCGACCATCGGGATAGTGAGCCGTCGGGCTCATGGAAGAGGTCATGTGACTGTCGGTCAGCTGACCGGCGGTCACATGAATACCACCCGCACACAGATTGATCCGAAATTCACATTATAGCACACTGAATGAGCCGAAATTCACATTATAGCACACTGAATGATCCGAAATTCATATTGTAGCACACTGAATGAGCCGAAATTCACATCATAGAACACAGAATTATCCGAAATTCACATCATATAACACAGAATGATCCAAAATTCACATTATAGCACACTGCATGATCCGAAATTCACATTGTAGCACTTTGAATGAGCCGAAATTCACATTGTAACACACTGAATGATCCGAAATTCACATTGTAGCACACTGAATGAACCGAAACTCACATTGTAGCACACTGAATGAGCCGAAACTCACATTGTAGCACACTGAATGAGCCGAAACTCACATTGTAGCACACTGAATGAGCCAAAATTCACATTGTAGCACACTGAATGAGCCGAAATTCACATTGTAGCACACAGTATGAGCCGAAATTCACATTATACCACACTGCATGATCCGAAATTCACATTGTAGCACACGGTATTATCCAAAATTCAGGGACAGGGAGAGTGACAGCAGGGACAGAGACAGAGGTGTAGTGACAGAGGGACAGTGACAGCGGTGACTGCAGGGACAGTGACAGCAGGGACAGTGACAGAGGTATAGTGACAGCAGGGACAGTGAGAGGTATAGTGACAGCAGGGACCGTGACAGAGGTATACTGACAGCAGGGACAGTGACAGAGGTATACTGACAGCAGGGACAGTGACAGAGGTGCAGTGACAGAGGGACAGTGACAGCGGTGACAGCAGGGACAGTGACAGAGGTATAGTGACAGCAGGGACAGTGACAGAGGTATAGTGACAGCAGGGACAGTGAGAGGTATAGTGACAGCAGGGACCGTGACAGCAGGGACAGTGACAGAGGTATAGTGACAGCAGGGACAGTGACAGAGGTACAGTGACAGCAGGGAAAGTGAGTGACAGCAGTGACAGGGACACAGGGAAGCAGGGTAAGTACCTGAGCAGCGGAGGGGGGTGTATTAGGCGGCCCTAGGCAGCGGAGGAAGTGGGCTGCGGTGTGGAGAACGTGGCCGGCGGCGGTGAGGAGAATGGCAAGCTGCAAGCGGTGCCGGCGCGCAAGATGACGTCATGAGGAGTGACGTACAGCGACCGGCATCCTGGCTGAGGAGACTGTCAGGAACCGCCAGTACGGACCCGGCGGCGGCGGTATTCAGGCAGCGATTTGAGTCAGCAGGGGGATGCGATCTGATAAAGCTAAATATTTATCTTATTTAAAACCCTTTATGAGGTCTAAAAACACTGTACGCTATTTACGTATGGAGTACCGTAAGGGTACGCACATTGCGTAACAATCGCTTAGCCGTGGTCGAGACGCTCAAGCATCACGTTCGCTCACGGCCAAGAGATCACAGGCAGGCACGCTATTGGCTGCCGACTAATGTAATGATTCGCTATAGCGTAGCGGACGCTCGGGACCACGAGGAGATCATCAGCGGCGCAGACGCTCACAATGTTAAACCTTTATATCTAAACCATAAACAGTGTATTATGCAGCAAAACCTTAGTGTAGTGATAGAGTGTAGATGCAACCTTGTGTAGCCTGATCATCTTAAAAGCTGTTCGAGCGTCACCGACGCTCTGAAAATACTTAACACTATGAGAAATACACAGATACCTGGGCTTAGGGTCCAACGCCTTATATATATATTATGAATGTTATACTTGCAAAAGAATTAATACAATACAAGTCATACACTACAATATAACATAGACTAACTAACCAGATAACTACACAGGAAATACAATACAATACTATTATGTTTAAGAGAATACGAGAGATAGAGGAGACGAGAGAGAGAGAGAGAGAGAGAGAGAGAGAGATATGGAGAGATATGGCTCAGAATAACAAGGAAGACAATATGATTGCGGAGAAAAACTTACGCACAAAGGGGAACGATCGCATGCGCCTCTGGACATCCAGCTCCCGATTATCAGCAATGAGAACCGTTGAAGAGTGAGCTGGATGTGATCGGCTTGTCTATTTATGCCCCACACACAATACAATTCAATGGTCCCTACAATCTCATTGTTCATTGGACACAGGAATTCCTCCTCGCATTATAACAAAAGGTCATAGGTTGATTCATACAGGTGGGCTGTGACAATTTCCAACTGCTCAGGTGGGTGGGAAACTAGGTTTCCCGCCGCATGGATAAGTAAGTGCAAATAATAGTAAATGGACATAAACTTCTTATGTCCATAACTATTCGCACGAGCGATTAATTCGCTTCAAACCAACACCGGAATATTGCTAATTAAATACTCTTCCGATGGATACTAAACACCACTGTATTACTCCTGTCTGACCCTTCGTATCAAACAAAGAGGGATTTCTCTGTCCATGAACATTCTACATTAACCAAACTTTCAGATTCTATCAAAGGGACCATAATCTACAAAATACATTATATGGTGAAAATATGTAACGAACGAGTCGCCCGCTAGACGCATACAATCTCTACCGTAAATGCGCATACCGTGCGCCTGCGGGTGCCCGCAACAGCGAGTATGCGCACGCATGGGAGAGCGCACGCATGCGCAGCAGGGACACATATGAGGTGCAAATATGGCAGTGTGCATCGTGATATTTTTCTGACTTTGACAGTCCACCCTTTGGCAGTCAACAATAACTGCCACTTCCTAAAACATTTCAAAAAGAGAAAAATATATGTCAAGTGTAAATACATTTCCATGGTTGGGTAGGGGAGGAGAGGAGAAGGTAGGAAAAAGGGTATGACCTAGTGAGATAGCAGAAGCATGTGTGTATGAATCCGTGTTTGGGGGTCATGTATCATCGTGCCGTACGTGTTTTAAATCAAGCTTCGAGGTATTGCTAAGTATACATTTGAATTCCTTCTTATCCCGTGGTACGGGTCTGTGGATGGGCTGTCAAACTTTACCGAGCTCTTCTCGGATTTTGGTTGCAACAAAATGGGGGAGCACATTTTAGTTGATGATACATGAATGGGGGAATATGTGATTGCTGATATCTGTGCCTGTATTCCCTATCGACTATGTGTGTCATTACCTGAAGGTTGTAGAGATGAAGAAAAGACATAATTACGGTCAATGCAGTGGTATTCTATGTCAGGTTAATGAACATTTTGTCGGTTGAAGTCTTGTTCGGTGTCTGTTGAATGCAGTCTTCTTTGTGCTTTTGCCAAAAGGCGTGTGGGCAAAAAGCTTTGTCAATGTCCATAGGCTTACAAAAGTGTTGGGCTAGCGTAATTTTAAAATTTCTAGGGAAACTGGGGGTCTATGGCATAGTTCATCAAATATCTGTGTATAAGGTTGTCAAAACTTCTTCTTTAATCCATCAGTTGTCTGTATACAGGATCATCAAATTCCTCGTCAAAAGTGGGTCTTTTTACCTTGGAAAAACCAGAAAAACAGGTGAAAGAAACGGACCGTAGAAATCGCATTTTCATCACATCATTGTTTCTACATTTGGGTCATAAATCAAATCCATTGGAATTATAATTTCCTCACTCCTTAAACTCATCACCCTAGTACTTCGTTTGCACTTCATTAAAGCCTGACCGCATCTAAATATCAAGCCAATGGCTATGACAACACCTAAGATACATAGAAGAAACTTCCCAACATCCATTATGACTCCTTGAGCCCATTCTCCTAAACCAGAGAACCAATTTCGCGGGTTCAACCATGACACCCAACCAGTCAGCTTATTACCTACAGCAGCAAGAGTGAGATTGTGTCTCCTGCGAAATTCCCACTTCAATTGGAGAATATCGTCCATCTTTTGGTCTATGACCTCGACCGGGTCCTCGGTACTATTCGTTATATATGTGCAGCATTTCACGCCGTACTGCGTTGCCAGGGTGACGCAATATCCGCCTGTCACTGCTGTGAGATAATTAAGAACCATTCTATGCTGGACCAGTTCTGTTTTATAAGCTTGAAGTTCTCTTCCAGTATACCTGAACGTGTCATCATACATTTCAGTGATATTATCTAACAAATTTGCAAGCGCAGATATGTATTTATAATTCAACACTCCTCTGGCGGTGCGAGTGAAATCTAACGCGATTAGAAACTGAATCCCGGTGGATTCATGGATCATGTCAGAGGCCGGATGCTCTGTTCTTTCTATCAGGTGCCGTTTAACTACGTGCTCGTAGTGGGTGTGAGTATAAGGAGCTTGGGCAACACGGTGTATATCTTTCATTTTGGCATGTGATACAGTCATTACCTCAGGCAGTACTTTTCCAATATAACACAATCCTTCAGAGTTTGGGGCAAGCCACTTATACGCCTTCCTCCCGCATATGAAATATGCATCATCGGGGAGAACATATGGGACGGAGTAGGACATAACCATATTACACATCTTCCATGTGAAATCTCCTAACCCTAATTCTCCCATCTGTCTAGTACACGTATCAGTTTGTACGATATGTGCGCAGTATCCTGGTGATACCTCTCCAACTCTCGTAATCCTACTTCCTAGGGTATACCTATATCGGAAAGATTTTTCTCTACTGGCTATGTGGCGTATAAGCTCTGTATCTGTAGGCATTCTATCTGCCCTATATGAAAAGGTCATGGTTTGGTTGCTCCATGACACTTCCCAACTTCCCGGCTTTCGGGGATTGGTAATGTTAAAACATATTAGGGATCTATCCACATGATATTGGTGGAGCTTCAAACTAGGAGGACTGGAGATATTAAACCTCCTGTCCACCGGTCTCCCACCCTTTAGCTCAAGTACCTCCCCTATCGTTAAAGGGAATGGTACTAGTCCTGATTTGCTATGACCTTGAGGTACTTGAGAGCATACCCAACAATCTGTTTGATTTAACACACTACCCACTAAGGAGTGATAGTCACTCAATGGATGCCGGTCCATGTGGATATTAAAACTGGATTGGCATTTCTTAATGCACCCATCCTCAACTACGTTGTCACAGAGCCTACAGATACAGTTTTCTTCAGCTAACAATCCTTCACAATTCCTTCTATTGTCAATGCTATCGGATCGTTTTCTGATACTCGCCTTTGCTTGTTGGTTAAGTTGTTCTTGGAAAACTACGCCTCCATCTTTGTCATCAGAACCCATTCCAGAACCTCTCTCGACCTCCATGGTACTCTCGCCGGAACAGACTGCTCTGGTCAACATCATGGCCAACAGGAAAATCCGGATCACAGTCTCTTGGGGCAAGTCCATCTTATAGGAGGAAACGAAGAAGAATGAGAAGGGGGGAAAAATAATTTGAGGGAGAGGGGACGGGAAGTGGAGAAAAACAATAAAAGGGAACAGGGAATCGACAACTGCTTTGGATCTTGTGATTTTCAATGCTCAGGTGCCGCCTCAGTCCTCTTGGAACAGACACTCCAGCGATACAACTTCCTCTACCGTCTGTTCCTTATCACGGGACCTCTCTGGATCAGCAACCTTCTTACAATGGGACGAATTAACCCAAGTCTCTCTCTCGGCAACTTTCAATGCTGTAGTGCTAGTCAATAAGACTTGGTATGGTCCTTCCCATCTGTCAATAAGGCAACCTGAGCGTTGAAAATTCCGTATCATTACATAATCCCCAGGTTCAATGTCATGACAATTACTATCTGGTAAATCAGGAATCACCAACTTCAAATTATCATTTTGATTCTTTAGCTGTTTACTCATGTTAATCAGGTATTTTACAGTCACTTCATTGTTACACTTCAAATCATCCTGAGGGTTAATCATAACATGCGGTTGTCGACCAAACAAGATTTCAAAGGGAGACAGATTAAGAGGGGACCTGGGAGTGGTTCTGATGCTGTACAGTACAATGGGTAAAGCTTCTGGCCATGTCAATCCTGTCTCTGCCATAACTTTGCTCAGTTTATTTTTAATAGTGCTGTTCACTCTTTCCACCTTCGCACTCGCCTGTGGACGGTATGGAGTGTGCAGCTTGCTATCAATTCCCATCAACTTACACATTCCTTGAAAGACATCACCTGTAAAATGGGTACCCCTATCACTTTCGATAATTCTAGGGATACCATATCTACATACAAATTCCTGCACAATTTTCTTAGCAGTAAACATAGCGGTATTTGTGGCCGCAGGAAATGCTTCGACCCAATTTGAGAAAACATCTATACAAACAAGTACATATTTCAAATTTCGACAAGGGGGTAATTGAATGAAGTCAATCTGTATTACCTGGAAAGGGCCGCCTGCAGGTGGGACATGAGATGGTTCTGTTGGTATTGCCTTTCCGATGTTCTTTCTCAAACAGGTAAGGCATGACATTGCTCTCTTACCTGCATGAGATGAGAATCCTGGGGCGCACCAATATGCTCTTACCAACTTGCACATTCCTTCCTTGCCCAGATGAGTCAGCCCGTGAGCTGCCTCAGCTAAACATGGAAGGTACACTCTGGGGGCCACCGGTTTACCATGTCCATCCGTCCAGAGTCCTGAGGACTCCTGGCCATATCCCTTTGCCTTCCAGACTGCCTTTTCCTGTGTGGAACACAAATTTTGCATTTCACACAACTTCTGTGTGTTGATGGTATGAAATACCATCAGTTGTGTGGTGTCTGTCTGTCTGGGGGTACCAGCTGCTAACTTAGCAGCTTCGTCTGCTCGGCTGTTACCAAGTGATACCGGGTCCTGGCTATAAGTGTGTGCTTTACACTTGATAACAGCCACTCTGTCGGGTTCCTGTATCGCTGTTAGAAGCCTTTTTATGTGAGCTGCATGCGCTACCGGTGTACCAGCTGTCGTCATGAAATTTCTGAGGCGCCATAGGGCTCCGAAATCATGGACTACCCCGAATGCGTATCTAGAGTCGGTGTAGATATTGGCTGATTTGCCCTTAGCCAATTCACATGCTCTGGTTAGGGCGACCAGTTCAGCAACCTGGGCTGAGTGAGGTGGGCCTAGCGGTTCTGCTTCTATGGTGCCTTGGTCATCTACGACTGCGTATCCAGTACACAAGTCTCCCGAGTCTGACTGTCTGTGACAACTACCGTCCGTGTAGAAAGTTAGATCTACATCTTCCAGTGGGTTGTCACTGATGTCAGGCCTTGCGGTAAAATTTTGGGTCAAATATTCCATACAATCATGTGTGTCCTCCTTTGTATTAAATTCTCCTTCCCCACCACTCTCATCCTCCACCCTTTGTGCCTGTCCAGGCACACCTGGGAGATATGTTGCAGGATTTAATGCACTGCATCTCCTTATGGTGATGTTTACGGGGGCCATTAGTGCCAATTCCCATCTTGTAAACCGCGCTGATGAGACGTGCCTGGTTTGGGCAGAATTTAGCAAGGCTGACACTGCATGTGGTGTATGAATTGTGAGGTTGTGACCTAGCACTAGATCTTCGCTTTTCGTTACTAGCAATGCTATTGCAGCAACGCTTTGCAAGCATGTGGGGAGGGATCGCGCTACCGTATCTAGCTGAGCGCTATAGTATGCTACTGGCCTGCTGGCATCACCGTGCTTTTGGGTTAAGACGCCTGCCGCGCAACCAGCACTTTCTGTTCCGTACAGCTCAAAGGGTTTCCCATAGTCTGGCATACCTAATGCTGGTGCCTGCGTTAGGCACTGTTTAAGTCTCTCAAATGCCATCTCGGACTCGTCTGTATGCGAAATCCGATCAGGTTTGTTTGAGGAGACCATCTCCTGCAAAGGTAACGCTAGAATGGAAAATCCTGGGATCCAGTTACGGCAATACCCACACATTCCTAAAAATGTTCTGATCTGTTGCTGGGTTTGTGGCAGAGTCATGTCTCTAATTGCTTGAATTCTATCAGCGGTCAGGTGTCTCAGTCCTTGTGTTAGACAGTGTCCCAAATATTTTACCTTAGTTTGGCATAATTGCAACTTGTCTTTGGAAACCTTGTGTCCTGTGTCTGAAAGATGAAACAGGAGCTGTTTCGTATCCTTCAGGGATGCTTCCACTGAATCAGAACACAGTAGTAGATCATCCACGTACTGTATTAATACTGATCCACTCTCTGGTTGGAAAGACTGTAAACAATCATGCAAAGCCTGGGAAAATATACTTGGACTGTCTATGAAACCTTGTGGTAATCGAGTCCATGTGTATTGGACTCCTCTGTATGTAAATGCAAACAAATATTGTCTGTCAGGGTGTAGGGGTACCGAAAAGAAAGCGGAGCATAGGTCAATAACAGTGAAAAATTTCGCAGTGGGAGGGATTTGCATAAGGATGACAGCTGGATTTGGCACTACGGGGAACTGACTCTCAACTATTTTGTTAATCCCCCTTAGATCCTGCACTAGCCGGTAACCCCTCCCCCCACTCTTTTTCACAGGGAAGATGGGACTATTGGCAGTGCTGGACGTTCTTACCAGAATGCCCTGTTGTAGCAAGCGCTCTATTACGGGATACACTCCTAACTCCACCTCTGGCTTCAGAGGGTATTGTGGGATTTTTGGAGCTATCCTACCATCTTTTACTTGTACAACTACCGGAGCTACGTTTGCCATTAATCCAGTGTCCTGTCCATCTTTAGTCCAAAGTGACTCTGGTATCTGGGATGTAATTTCTTCTACTTGAGATGGAGTCCTATTTGTCATAATGGTATGTGACATTAATTTTGATGGGGAGTCTAACATGTCTCGCACTTCCTGAGCATGATTCTCAGGTATGTCCAAGAATACACCTTCAGGAGTACAATAAATGACGCACCCCATTTTACACAATAAATCTCTTCCCAGGAGATTAGTCGGTGCCGATGCAGCCAGCAAAAAGGAATGCTTGGTATGTAAAGGCCCTATTGTAATCTCGGCTGGTTTGCTAACAGGGTAGTGCTGGACTACTCCTGTTACTCCTATGGCTGGAATTTTCTTACCAGTGGTTCTCATGCCCACTGTCGAATTTATCACTGATTTGGCCGCCCCCGTATCTACAAGAAAGTTTAATGATTTACCAGCTACATTTATTGCAATCTCGGGTTCACTTCCAAGATTTGCAATCAATTTTACTGGCTGGAGATTACAGGTATGGCCACACCCCTATTGGGTATGGTGACCTCCCTGAATCCCGCTGGCAGCAACTACTTGTGAGGGAGTTAGCTGGGAACTACCAGAGGCGTGCCAGTCTCTGTTCGGGGGGTATCTTTTTGTTTCCCCTGTATGTGGCTCATAACTCCATCTCTGTGGACCCTGATCCCAATGTCGTGTGTCGTGTCGTTGTCTAGGGGGTTGGTATGATCTTTGCGAATTTTTCGCTCTACAGTCTCGTGCTATGTGTCCCTGTTTATGACAAAAATAACATGTTACCACATTTGACTTACCCACAGGGTTTGGTGATATAAACACAGGCTGTTTTGTGGTCAGGGCCTGTATACTTACTGACATTAACTTATCACCTTGTGACTCCCTGTGTCTGGTGATATTCCGGTCGTGATCAATAGCAGCCTCTCTCAAAGTAGCCACCGACAGACCTCGCCAACATGGTTGTGTGGTCTGTACCATGGTCTTTAATGCCTCTTTTAAGCCATCCATTAGCACAGATACTGCTACCTCTTGATGGTTTGCATTGGTCCTAATGTCCTCTATGCCAGTGTACTTTGCCATTTCTAATAGTGCCCGGTGAAAATAATCAGCAGCTGTTTCTGTCTCTTTTTGTTTAATGGAAAAATTTCTATTCCATTTGGCCACAGCTGGAAAATACTCTTTTAACTGTAAACTTATTCTTTTTACGTTATCTTTGTTGTACACATCTGTAAGAGGTACATCCTGATCCAGTCCACAGTCAGCTAAAAATTGAGCTGCGTCGACATTGGAGGGTAAACAAGCCCTCAGCAATATCTGCCAATCTTTGTTATTGGGCTCTAAAGTGTTTCCTAGGTCTCTGATGTATTTTTGGCTAGCAACTAAGTCTTTTCTGGGGTCAGGGAATTCAGACACTATGGTCCTTAATTCCATTCGGGAAAACGGGCTGTACATGGCAATGTTCCTGATAGGAGTGACTCCTGTAGTGTCCGGTTTCCCATTTGGAACTGCTATTACCCTCACGGGATTAAGTCTAGCAACATCATTCTGTGTAGATTCTACAGCCTGTGGTGAAACAGTTTCAGCATAGTGTATGGTGCCGTACTTACCCGTTGATACGACCTCACCTGTCCCTCCGCTAGGGGGCTTTGTTACTAATCTTATGGGTTGGGCCGTGCCTACTGTTGTTTCTGATATGGTGGCTGCTAGAGAGAGCGCCGATATTGTTGCCGATTCGTCCTCTTGATCACACTCCTGGGGAAAGTTCAAAACAGGGTACAACTTGCACGGGTTAATACTTGCATGGGTTAACTTATTAACATTATCCTTAACATTTATACAGTTGCTAAGTGCCTGTTTGTTACCCCCTGATGCGTCATTCTCCGCAACCAATTTCTCTCCTGATATGTATGGTGGCGGTGGGGCCGTGGCTATCAGTTTCCTGATAGGGCCAGATCCCGCCGCCTGAGCCAATCCTCTCTGTATTTCACCCTCCTGTTGCCATAACTGCAAATAATCATAATGTTTGATTCGTCTCTTTGCTGATTTAATGAGACATATCCTTCTCCTTAAATTTTGCAACACTTCTGGGCTGAAGCTGCCTACTCTTGGGAATTTCTCCCCGTCATGTACAGTCATTTTCTCCCATTCATCACATAAAATTTCTGTGTGTCTTCCGTATTTTTCACACATTACATACCTTGTCGACCCGACTGGTCGGTTTACAGAATCAACCCGAACCGAGGTTGATCGCCCCCTTCCTGAACAACTGGCCCCCATAATTTGCAGGTGTTGCTTGCTCTACCTCTGACCTTTATATCAGGGTCTTCAGCGAACCCTTACAAAAAACCAAAATATTCAAAGATAGGTTGACGGTGAAGTTTACCGAGCACCTCACTCACTCGCCCACGCCGACCAATATGCCCACACACTGATATAGTGCTGGCGTACTCGACCCAGGGCCCCTATTAACCTTCGTTTACTGGAACATGTGAGTGTGATCCGAAGAGCATTAACCCTTTCCAGTAAAGGTGGGGTTGTCGGATAATTCCTGAGTGACCAGCGAACTTCCCTTTTTGAAAAAATAAAAAATTACACAAATCACGTTAGAATGTACAAATAGCGTTTATGACCGGGTTCGTACACAAATGGTACTGGTCAGATTACAAACTAATGCACACAATTACGTGCGGTACAATCGTTCAGTACATAAGCAACTAATCTTATGTACGGAGCGACCAGTGGAATCGACATTCAGCAGCTGCGAATTCCTTCAGCCTGAGCTTTATGGCCTATATGGGTGTTGCACCAACCCTTCTTGGTGTTGTGCCTTGTCTCTATAGCGGACTTCTTTGTACCTAGACCTCCTGGTCTGTTATACGACCTCCTGGTCTGACCTCCTGGTCTGCTATACCTCCTGGTCCGCTACACTCTAATGCTCAAATTTTATGTTTAACCAGAGATGCCTCCCTAGCCACCACGTATGTCACTTACACGTATGTACCTTCACGAGAACTCGATGATTTCTGTGGTTCAATCCCCAAAATTGTAAAAACAAACACTCACTCACCACATATACACTTTTGTTTCTATTTCTATTTCTGCGCAGAAATTTTTTTTTCTTTAGACCAGATGTGTTGTGAATTTGGAGAAGGATCTGTTAATTTAAATTTCGGATATTAAAATAGATTTGCGCTATTTATCGCGTTTTGCGCTATTTATCGCCTGTTGCGCTATTTATCGCCTGTTGCGCTATTTATCGCCTTGCCACCCTTTTCGCTTGTTAAAAATCAACACTATCGTGTGACTTGAGTTACGTGGGCGTACCCAGACGCTCCGTTGCGTAATTTACGCTGCGTGCATCGGCCTTTGCGTACGCGAGTCTCAGCCCTTTGTTAGAGACACGTGTACACAAAACCAATGTCCACCGTAACACAATGTACACGTTTATCAATGTAGATGATCCTCGATCCTCTACTGAACCCCACACCAATCTCTCCTTGTACCTTTAGGTAGAGCTGCGTGTGTGCTTTACACTTTATCCCTTAATGCATTACTTTTATACTTTAACTATGAAATAGCGACAAATCTCTCTTAGCACGTTTTATCAATTTATAAAATGGCAAACAGGAGAGTGATATATGAAAATACACGAAAAAGAAATGCAGATATGCGTGTGTGCGTACGCAAGATAGAAATAAACAGTTTTAAAAGACACTAGCGTGTTGTTCTTACCTCCGGTTCCGGATTCCCTCAGCACCCTTTACTAAGCGAAGCAGACGCTTATCCCGTCAGCACTGCGAAGAATATGATCTCCCGCCCTTTGCTGATGGATAATGTCTGCTGAAATTACCTAGCAGAGATATGTGAAGGACAGGACGAGCCACCAATTGATAAAGCTAAATATTTATCTTATTTAAAACCCTTTATGAGGTCTAAGAACACTGTACGCTATTTACGTATGGGGTACCGTAAGGGTACGCACATTGCGTAACAATCGCTTAGCCGTGGTCGAGACGCTCAAGCGTCACGTTCGCTCACGGCCAAGAGATCACAGGCAGGCACGCTATTGGCTGCCGACTAATGTAATGATTCGCTATAGCGTAGCGGACGCTCGGGACCACGAGGAGATCACCAGCGGCGCAGACGCTCACAATGTTAAACCTTTATATCTAAACCATAAACAGTGTATTATGCAGCAAAACCTTAGTGTAGTGATAGAGTGTAGATGCAACCTTGTGTAGCCTGATTATCTTAAAAGCTGTTCGAGCGTCACCGACGCTCTGAAAATACTTAACACTATGAGAAATACACAGATACCTGGGCTTAGGGTCCAACGCCTTATATATATATTATGAATGTTATACTTGCAAAAGAATTAATACAATACAAGTCATACACTACAATATAACATAGACTAACTAACCAGATAACTACACAGGAAATACAATACAATACTATTATGTTTAAGAGAATACGAGAGATAGAGGAGACGAGAGAGAGAGAGAGAGAGAGAGAGAGATATGGAGAGATATGGCTCAGAATAACAAGGAAGACAATATGATTGCGGAGAAAAACTTACGCACAAAGGGGAACGATCGCATACGCCTCTGGACATCCAGCTCCCGATTATCAGCAATGAGAACCGTTGAAGAGTGAGCTGGATGTGATCGGCTTGTCTATTTATGCCCCACACACAATACAATTCAATGGTCCCTACAATCTCATTGTTCATTGGACACAGGAATTCCTCCTCGCATTATAACAAAAGGTCATAGGTTGATTCATACAGGTGGGCTGTGACAATTTCCAACTGCTCAGGTGGGTGGGAAACTAGGTTTCCCGCCGCATGGATAAGTAAGTGCAAATAATAGTAAATGGACATAAACTTCTTATGTCCATAACTATTCGCACGAGCGATTAATTCGCTTCAAACCAACACCGGAATATTGCTAATTAAATACTCTTCCGATGGATACTAAACACCACTGTATTACTCCTGTCTGACCCTTCGTATCAAACAAAGAGGGATTTCTCTGTCCATGAACATTCTACATTAACCAAACTTTCAGATTCTATCAAAGGGACCATAATCTACAAAATACATTATATGGTGAAAATATGTAACGAACGAGTCGCCCGCTAGACGCATACAATCTCTACCGTAAATGCGCATACCGTGCGCCTGCGGGTGCCCGCAACAGCGAGTATGCGCATGCACGGGAGAGCGCACGCATGCGCAGCAGGGACACATATGAGGTGCAAATATGGCAGTGTGAATCGTGATATTTTTCTGACTTTGACAGATCATAACAAGAGGACGCCGCGGCACAGTTATGATCGTGCAACAGGTGTGAGGTGTGCGGCTCTTGTTTGCTGTCACCCCACTGAAGGGTGACACCCGGGTGCGGGCCGCACCCCCCGCACCCGCCTCATGACGCCACTGCTACCCGGTATATTGCCCCTGGTACCTTTCACACCGCACAGGAACACGGGTAATGTGCGCTCATGTGCCGATAACCTGTGTTCAAAGCTGCTGGTGTGAAAGGGGTATATCTCTCTGCACATGTTATACCAGCCCCTCCTGCAGTGCACATGGTTTTGCCCAACTGCTAACAATTTTGCTGCTGCGACCAACTCTGAATTAGGCCCCTAGAGCAGAAATGTAGTATAGAGAAGATATGTAATGTGGGGAGGTACTGTAGTGTAGTGATGTAGTATGCCACCACACCACCCTGGCCACACAGGGAGAACTTCTCTGCGGCGATCACACACCCTGTGGCGGCACACAATAGGCCCTTCATAAATTTCAGCTCCAGGCCTATGTGGACCTTAATCTGGCACTGCATATAAGGTATATGTAAAGGGTTTTTGTGGTATAAAAGGGGCATATGGAGGGTCAAATTACTGCTTTACCCCAGGTGACAACAATCCTAGTTTCGTCACTGCCAGGGGTAGTGAAAAAAAAATCACAGTAAATATAGTATTTGTCCTGTCAGTGTATGTTGAACTCTTTCCTAATTAAAAATGTGGGCAAAAGGAATAGACATATATGTGCGGTACTTATTCACTGTGGCTCAAGTCATGCCAAAGAGCCCCTCTACTGCGTGGCTTGGCTGCTCCAAGTACCATATTCACATAATTAAAACAACTAGAAGTGACACAACTACATTATTAGCGCACACTGGGGGTAATTCAGAGTTGATCGCAGGAGCAAATTTGTTAGCAGTTGGGCAAAACCATGTGCACTGCAGGTGTGGCAGATATAACATGTGCAGAGAGAGTTAGATTTGGGTGGGTTATATTGTTTCTGTGCAGGGTAAATAATGGCTGCTTTATTTTTAAACTGCAATTTAGATTTCACTTTGAACACAACAACAAATTTGTTGCTGCTATCAACTCTGAGTTAGGCCCACTGACCACTGGAACTTGCAGCATTTTAAAATCTGTGTGCTACTTTGTCTGTATCTGCATAAAAAGGGCTCCGATATGAGCATCTGCGGCATTTCCTCTGCTACATTCCATTGTGCTTCATCTGCAACTTTGTACGTGTGTTATACAAATTCCTGTACGGTTAAGCCTAGCATCTCTGGTCCACTGTGAGTGGCTTTTTGCTGCATCTGCAATGTGAAAAAGATGCTAAATTTTAAGAAAAATACTCTATCCATCTCAGTTGCACCGGGTGTCCCGTGCTGTATGGAATAAAGACAGTCTATGGGGGCACATCTGTAGAGATGTGTATAATTTTGAGATGAGCGGGTTCGGTTCTCAGAGAACCGAACCTCCCCGAACTTCACCACCCGAGCCCAGATCCGAGTTAGGCTCGGGTTTTCCCGCCTGACTCGGAAACCCCAGAATGAGGCAAAACGTCTTCATGCCGCTGTCGGATTCTCGTGGGGTTTGGATTCCATATAAGGATCCACGCATCGCCGCCATTTTCACTCCGGCATTCGAGAGTGTAGAGAGAGGACGTGTCTCCGTTCTCAGTGTCCTCAGTGTCCGTGTCTTGTGCTGTATCTGTCCAGTTACAGTGGTTGTGTCCTCTGCTGCATATATATCCAGTGCTGCTGTATAAGTACAGTCCAGTGGTGCTGTGTTGTGCTGCATCAGTCCAGTGGTGGTGTATTGTGCTGCATCAGTCCAGTCACAGTGGTGGTGTCCTCTGCTGCCATATCTCCAGTGCTGCTGTATAAGTCCAGTCCATTGCAGTGGTGCTGTGTTGTCCTGCATCAGTCCAGTGGTGGTGTCCCTGTGCTGCCGTATATGTCCAGTGGTACTGCCGTATATGACCAGTGATCCTGCAGTATATGTCCATTGATACTGCCGTATATGTCCAGCGGTACTGCCGTATAAATCGAGTGATCCTGCCGTATAATTCCAGTGATCCTGCCGTATAATTCCAGTGGTACTGCCGTATAAATCCAGTGATCCTGCCGTTTAATTCCAGTGATCCAGCCGTATAATTGCAGTGATCCTGCCGTATAAATCCAGTAATCCTGCCGTATAACTCCAGTGATCCTGCCGTATAATTCCAGTGATCCTGCCGTATAATTCCAGTGATCCTGCCGTATAAGTCCGGTGATCCTGCCGTATAAATCCAGTGATCCTGACGTATAATTCCAGTGGTACTGGCGTATAAGTCCAGTGATCCTTCCGTATAATTCCAGTGATCCTGCCGTATAATTGCAGTGATCCTGCCGTATAATTGCAGTGATCCTGCCGTATAAATCCAGTAATCCTGCCGTATAATTCCAGTGATCCTGCCGTATAATTCCTAGAGATGAGCGGGTTCGGTTCCTCGGAATCCGAACCTGCCCGAACTTCAGGTTTTTTTACACGGGTCCGAGCGACTCGGATCTTCCCGCCTTGCTCGGTTAACCCGAGCGCGCCCGAACGTCATCATCCCGCTGTCGGATTCTCGCGAGGCTCGGATTCTATCGCGAGACTCGGATTCTATATAAGGAGCCGCGCGTCGCCGCCATTTTCACACGTGCATTGAGATTGATAGGGAGAGGACGTGGCTGGCGTCCTCTCCGTTTATAGAGAGTGAGACTACTAGAGTAGAGAGAGACACAGTATTATTTACTTTAGTAATTTTGGGGAGCATTAGGAGGAGTACTACTACTTGCTGAAGTGATAGTGTGACTGTATATCTGACTTGTGGGGGAGACAGTGGGGAGCAGTTAGAGTCTGAGAGCAGGAGTACATATTTTAACGTACAGTGCACACTTTTGCTGGCACTCTGCTGCCAGAGTGCCACACTGCCATTGTGACCACACTGACCACCAGTATATATTGTGATTGTCTGCTTAGGAGTACTACTTGCAAGTTGCTGATAGTGTGACCAGTGACCTGACCACCAGTTTAATTAATCACCACCAGTTTAATATATATATATATATATATATATATATAATTGTATATAATATATATATAATTGTATATGTATACCACCTACCCGTGTTTTTTTTTTTTTTCTTTCTTCTTGATACATACTACTATAGTAGCTTACTGTAGCAGTCTGCGGTGCTGCTGAGCTGACAGTGTCCAGCAGGTCCGTCATCAGTCATTACATAATAAATATATATACCTGTCCGGCTGCAGTACTAGTGATATTATATATATATATATATATATATATATATATATATATTAATTTCATCTCATTATCATCCAGTCTATATTAGCAGCAGACACAGTACGGTAGTCCACGGCTGTAGCTTCCTCTGTGTCGGCAGTCGCTGGTCCATCCATAATTGTATACCACCTACCCGTGGTTTTTTTTTTTCTCTTTCTTCTTGATACATACTACTATAGTAGCTTACTGTAGCAGTCTGCGGTGCTGCTGAGCTGACAGTGTCCAGCAGGTCCGTCATCAGTCATTACATAATAAATATATATACCTGTCCGGCTGCAGTACTAGTGATATTATATATATATATATATATATTAATTTCATCTCATTATCATCCAGTCTATATTAGCAGCAGACACAGTACGGTAGTCCACGGCTGTAGCTACCTCTGTGTCGGCAGTCGCTGGTCCATCCATAATTGTATACCACCTACCCGTGGTTTTTTTTTTTCTCTTTCTTCTTGATACATACTACTATAGTAGCTTACTGTAGCAGTCTGCGGTGCTGCTGAGCTGACAGTGTCCAGCAGGTCCGTCATCAGTCATTACATAATAAATATATATACCTGTCCGGCTGCAGTACTAGTGATATTATATATATATATATATTAATTTCATCTCATTATCATCCAGTCTATATTAGCAGCAGACACAGTACGGTAGTCCACGGCTGTAGCTACCTCTGTGTCGGCAGTCGCTGGTCCATCCATAATTGTATACCACCTACCCGTGTTTTTTTTTTTCTCTTTCTTCTTGATACATACTACTATAGTAGCTTACTGTAGCAGTCTGCGGTGCTGCTGAGCTGACAGTGTCCAGCAGGTCCGTCATCAGTCATTACATAATAAATATATATACCTGTCCGGCTGCAGTACTAGTGATATTATATATATATATATATATTAATTTCATCTCATTATCATCCAGTCTATATTAGCAGCAGACACAGTACGGTAGTCCACGGCTGTAGCTACCTCTGTGTCGGCAGTCGCTGGTCCATCCATAATTGTATACCACCTACCCGTGTTTTTTTTTTTCTCTTTCTTCTTGATACATACTACTATAGTAGCTTACTGTAGCAGTCTGCGGTGCTGCTGAGCTGACAGTGTCCAGCAGGTCCGTCATCAGTCATTACATAATAAATATATATACCTGTGCGGCTGCAGTACTAGTGATATTATATATATATATATATATATATATATATCAATTTCATCTTATTATCATCCAGTCTATATTAGCAGCAGACACAGTACGGTAGTCCACGGCTGTAGCTACCTCTGTGTCGGCAGTCGCTGGTCCATCC
Source organism: Pseudophryne corroboree (assembly GCF_028390025.1). Taxonomy (NCBI): domain Eukaryota; kingdom Metazoa; phylum Chordata; class Amphibia; order Anura; family Myobatrachidae; genus Pseudophryne; species Pseudophryne corroboree. The sequence continues at coordinate 77,692,577 of NC_086450.1, read as the reverse complement.
ATAAGTATACTAGTATCCATCCATCTCCATTGTTTACCTGAGGTGCCTTTTAGTTGTGCCTATTAAAATATGGAGAACAAAAATGTTGAGGTTCCAAAATTAGGGAAAGATCAAGATCCACTTCCACCTCGTGCTGAAGCTGCTGCCACTAGTCATGGCCGAGACGATGAAATGCCAGCAACGTCGTCTGCCAAGGCCGATGCCCAATGTCATAGTACAGAGCATGTAAAATCCAAAACACCAAATATCAGTAAAAAAAGGACTCCAAAATCTAAAATAAAATTGTCGGAGGAGAAGCGTAAACTTGCCAATATGCCATTTACCACACGGAGTGGCAAGGAATGGCTGAGGCCATGGCCTATGTTCATGGCTAGTGGTTCAGCTTCACATGAGGATGGAAGCACTCAGCCTCTCGCTAGAAAAATGAAAAGACTCAAGCTGGCAAAAGCACCGCAAAGAACTGTGCGTTCTTCCAAATCCCAAATCCACAAGGAGAGTCCAATTGTGTCGTTTGCGATGCCTGACCTTCCCAACACTGGACGTGAAGAGCATGCGCCTTCCACCATTTGCACGCCCCCTGCAAGTGCTGGAAGGAGCACCCGCAGTCCAGTTCCTGATAGTCAGATTGAAGATGTCAGTGTTGAAGTACACCAGGATGAGGAGGATATGGGTGTTGCTGGTGCTGGGGAGGAAATTGACAAGGAGGATTCTGATGGTGAGGTGGTTTGTTTAAGTCAGGCACCCGGGGAGACACCTGTTGTCCGTGGGAGGAATAGGGCCGTTGACATGCCTGGTGAAAATACCAAAAAAATCAGCTCTTCGGTGTGGAAGTATTTCACCAGAAATGCGGACAACATTTGTCAAGCCGTGTGTTGCCTTTGTCAAGCTGTAATAAGTAGGGGTAAGGACGTTAACCACCTCGGAACATCCTCCCTTATACGTCACCTGCAGCGCATTCATAATAAGTCAGTGACAAGTTCAAAAACTTTGGGCGACAGCGGAAGCAGTCCACTGACCAGTAAATCCCTTCCTCTTGTAACCAAGCTCACGCAAACCACCCCACCAACTCCCTCAGTGTCAATTTCCTCCTTCCCCAGGAATGCCAATAGTCCTGCAGGCCATGTCACTGGCAATTCTGATGAGTCCTCTCCTGCCTGGGATTCCTCCAATGCATCCTTGCGTGTAACGCCTACTGCTGCTGGCGCTGCTGTTGTTGCTGCTGGGAGTCGATGGTCATCCCAGAGGGGAAGTCGTAAGCCCACTTTTACTACTTCCACCAAGCAATTGACTGTCCAACAGTCCTTTGCGAGGAAGATGAAATATCACAGCAGTCATCCTGTTGCAAAGCGGATAACTGAGGCCTTGACAACTATGTTGGTGTTAGACGTGCGTCCGGTATCCGCCGTTAGTTCACAGGGAACTAGACAATTTCTTGAGGTAGTGTGCCCCCGTTACCAAATACCATCTAGGTTCCACTTCTCTAGGCAGGCGATACCGAGAATGTACACGGACATCAGAAAAAGACTCACCAGTGTCCTAAAAAATGCAGTTGTACCCAATGTCCACTTAACCACGGACATGTGGACAAGTGGAGCAGGGCAGGGTCAGGACTATATGACTGTGACAGCCCACTGGGTAGATGTATGGACTCCCGCCGCAAGAACAGCAGCGGCGGCACCAGTAGCAGCATCTTGCAAACGCCAACTCTTTCCTAGGCAGGCTACGCTTTGTATCACCGGTTTCCAGAATACGCACACAGCTGAAAACCTCTTACGGCAACTGAGGAAGATCATCGCGGAATGGCTTACCCCAATTGGACTCTCCTGTGGATTTGTGGCATCGGACAACACCAGCAATATTGTGTGTGCATTAAATATGGGCAAATTCCAGCACGTCCCATGTTTTGCACATACCTTGAATTTGGTGGTCCAGAATTTTTTAAAAAACGACAGGGGCGTGCAAGAGATGCTGTCGGTGGCCAGAAGAATTGCGGGACACTTTCGGCGTACAGGCACCACGTACAGAAGACTGGAGCACCACCAAAAACGCCTGAACCTGCCCTGCCATCATCTGAAGCAAGAAGTGGTAACGAGGTGGAATTCAACCCTATATATGCTTCAGAGGTTGGAGGAGCAGCAAAAGGCCATTCAAGCCTATACAATTGAGCACGATATAGGAGGTGGAATGTACCTGTCTCAAGCGCAGTGGAGAATGATTTCAACGTTGTGCAAGGTTCTGCAACCTTTTGAACTTGCCACACGTGAAGTCAGTTCAGACACTGCCAGCCTGAGTCAGGTCATTCCCCTCATCAGGCTTTTGCAGAAGAAGCTGGAGACATTGAAGGAGGAGCTAACACGGAGCGATTCCGCTAGGCATGTGGGACTTGTGGATGGAGCCCTTAATTCGCTTAACAAGGATTCACGGGTGGTCAATCTGTTGAAATCAGAGCACTACATTTTGGCCACCGTGCTCGATCCTAGATTTAAAACCTACCTTGGATCTCTCTTTCCGGCAGACACAAGTCTGCTGGGGTTCAAAGACCTGCTGGTGACAAAATTGTCAAGTCAAGCGGAACGCGACCTGTCAACATCTCCTCCTTCACATTCTCCCGCAACTGGGGGTGCGAGGAAAAGGCTCAGAATTCCGAGCCCACCCGCTGGCGGTGATGCAGGGCAGTCTGGAGCGACTGCTGATGCTGACATCTGGTCCGGACTGAAGGACCTGACAACGATTACGGACATGTCGTCTACTGTCACTGCATATGATTCTCTCCCCATTGAAAGAATGGTGGAGGATTATATGAGTGACCGCATCCAAGTAGGCACGTCAGACAGTCCGTACTTATACTGGCAGGAAAAAGAGGCAATTTGGAGGCCCTTGCACAAACTGGCTTTATTCTACCTAAGTTGCCCTCCCACAAGTGTGTACTCCGAAAGAGTGTTTAGTGCCGCCGCTCACCTTGTCAGCAATCGGCGTACGAGGTTACTTCCAGAAAATGTGGAGAAGATGATGTTCATTAAAATGAATTATAATCAATTCCTCCGTGGAGACATTGACCAGCAGCAATTGCCTCCACAAAGTACACAGGGAGCTGAGATGGTGGATTCCAGTGGGGACGAATTGATAATCTGTGAGGAGCGGGATGTACACGGTGATATATCGGAGGATGATGATGAGGTGGACATCTTGCCTCTGTAGAGCCAGTTTGTGCATGGAGAGATTAATTGCTTCTTTTTCGGTGGGGGTCCAAACCAACCCGTCATTTCAGTCACAGTCGTGTGGCAGACCCTGTCACTGAAATGATGGGTTGGTTAAAGTGTGCATGTCCTGTTTATACAACATAAGGGTGGGTGGGAGGGCCCAAGGACAATTCCATCTTGCACCTCTTTTTTCTTTCATTTTTCTTTGCGTCATGTGCTGTTTGGGGAGTGTTTTTTGGAAGGGCCATCCTGCGTGACACTGCAGTGCCACTCCTAGATGGGCCAGGTATTTGTGTCGGCCACTAGGGTCGCTTAGCTTACTCACACAGCTACCTCATTGCGCCTCTTTTTTTCTTCTTTGCGTCATGTGCTGTTTGGGGAGTGTTTTTTGGAAGGGCCATCCTGCGTGACACTGCAGTGCCACTCCTAGATGGGCCAGGTGTTTGTGTCGGCCACTAGGGTCGCTTATCTTACTCACACAGCTACCTCATTGCGCCTCTTTTTTTCTTCTTTGCGTCATGTGCTGTTTGGGGAGTGTTATTTGGAAGGGCCATCCTGCGTGACACTGCAGTGCCACTCCTAGATGGGCCAGGTGTTTGTGTCGGCCACTAGGGTCGCTTATCTTACTCACACAGCTACCTCATTGCGCCTCTTTTTTTCTTCTTTGCGTCATGTGCTGTTTGGGGAGTGTTTTTTGGAAGGGCCATCCTGCATGACACTGCAGTGCCACTCCTAGATGGGCCAGGTGTTTGTGTCGGCCACTAGGGTCGCTTATCTTACTCAGACAGCTACCTCATTGCGCCTCTTTTTTTCTTCTTTGCGTCATGTGCTGTTTGGGGAGTGTTTTTTGGAAGGGCCATCCTGCGTGACACTGCAGTGCCACTCCTAGATGGGCCAGGTGTTTGTGTCGGCCACTAGGGTCGCTTAGCTTACTCACACAGCTACCTCATTGCGCCTCTTTTTTTCTTCTTTGCGTCATGTGCTGTTTGGGGAGTGTTTTTTGGAAGGGCCATCCTGCGTGACACTGCAGTGCCACTCCTAGATGGGCCAGGTGTTTGTGTCGGCCACTAGGGTCGCTTAGCTTAGTCATCCAGCGACCTCGGTGCAAATTTTAGGACTAAAAATAATATTGTGAGGTGTGAGGTGTTCAGAATAGACTGAAAATGAGTGGAAATTATGGTTTTTGAGGTTAATAATACTTTGGGATCAAAATGACCCCCAAATTCTATGATTTAAGCTGTTTTTTAGTGTTTTTTGAAAAAAACACCCGAATCCAAAACACACCCGAATCCGACAAAAAAAATTCGGTGAGGTTTTGCCAAAACGCGGTCGAACCCAAAACACGGCCGCGGAACCGAACCCAAAACCAAAACCCGAAAAATTTCAAGTGCACATCTCTAATAATTCCAGTGATCCTGCCGTATAATTCCAGTGATCCTGCCGTATAAGTCCGGTGATCCTGCCGTATAAGTCCAGTGATCCTGACGTATAATTCCAGTGGTACTGGCGTATACGTCCAGTGATCCTTCCGTATAATTCCAGTGATCCTGCCGTATAATTGCAGTGATCCTGCCGTATAATTGCAGTGATCCTGCCGTATAAGTCCAGTGATCCTACCGTATAATTCCAGTGATCCTGCCGTATAAGTCCAGTGGCACTGGCGTATAAGTCCAGTCCAGTGATACTGCCGTATATGTCCAGTGGTACTGCCATATAAGTCCAGTGGTACTGCCGTATAATTCCAGTGATCCTGCCATATAATTTCAGTGGTACTGGGATATAAATCCAGTCCAGTGATACTGCCGTATATGTCCAGTGGTATTGCCGTATAAGTCCAGTGGTACCGCCGTATAATTCCAGTGATACTGCCGTATATGTCCAGTGGTACTGCCGTATATGTCCAGTGGTACTGCTATATATGTCCAGCGATACTGCTATATATATATATATATATATATATATATATATACCGTATTTTTCGGACCATAAGACGCGCTGGACCATAAGACGCACCTAGTTTTTAGAGTAAGTAAACTGGAAAAAAAAGAGCCAGCATACACAGACAGACAGACACACACACATACACATCAGAGCCAGCATACACATACACACACACACACACACACACACACACACACACACACACACACACATCAGAGCCAGCATACACAGACACACACACACACACATATATTGTAGACAGTACCAGTGGTTCCCCGCGTCCAGGCTCTCAGCTAACGCTTGCCCCGGGTGCACTCCTGAGGACCAAGGAGGTGTGGGGTAGATGCCGGGCTCTGCTGCTGGGATCTGAGATGCGCCGCACTCTGCTGATGACGGCGCAGCAGCAGCATCCAGGACCCGCCGGTTCCCCCATGTCCAGGCACTCAGCTAACGCTGCCTGCAGGGAAACTCCTGAGGAGGGAGGAGGTGTGGGGGAGCGGGGGGGAGTCACATGATGCCGGGCTCTGCTGCTGACGGCGCAGCAGCAGCAGCATCCAGGACCCGCCGCTACCCGCGAACTCCATCTGCATCTGCTCTTATTCGCTCCATAAGACGCACATACTTTTCCCCCCACATTTTTGGGGAGAAAAAGTGCGTCTTATGGTCCGAAAAATACGGTATATATACACATACATACCCATACCATGTTGCAAAGTGGATTTCTGAGGCCATAACAACTATGCTGGTGTTAGACGTGCGTCTGGTATCCGCCATTAGTGCAGTGGGACTGCGGTGCCAACCCTAGACGGGCCAGGTGTTTGTTCCGCACACTTGTGTTGCTTATCTTAGTCATACAGCCACCTTATAGCCCTCTTTTACTTCTTGGCTTGATGTGCTGTTTGGGTACTATTTTTTTTTTAAGTGCCATCCTGTCTGACACTGCAATGCCACTCCTAGATGGGCCACTTGTTTGTGTCGCTTAGCTTAGTCATACAGCTATCTCATTGCACCTCTTTTACATCTTTGCATGATGTGCTGTGTGGGGCCTATTTTTTTTATATCTGCCCTCCTGTCTGACACTGCAATGCCACTCCTATATGGGCCAATTGTTTGTGTTGCTTAGTTTAGTCATACAGCTACCTCATTGCACCTCTTTTTCGTCTTTGCATCATGTGCTGTTTGGGGCCTTTTGTTAAGTGCCATCCTGTCTGACACTACAGTGCCACTCCTAGATGGGCCAGGTGTTTGTGCCGCACACTTGTGTCGCTTAGCTTAGTCATACAGCTACCTCGGTGCAACCTTTTGGCCTAAAAACAATATTGTGAGGTGTAAGGTGTTCAGAATAGACTGGAAATGAGTGGAAATGAATGTTATTGAGGTTAATAATACCCCCAAATTCTGTGATTTTAGCCATTTTTTTGTGTTTTTCAAAAATCTTCCAGATCCAAAACCAATCCAAAACCAAAACACGAGTGGGGAATTAGAACCAAAACACGAAAAGTACCCGCCGCACATCTCTAGTATAATTATGGCATGCCTTGTCTTGCCCATTACCATTTTTGATGAGGCTAAAGAGAATGGATGTAGCCACTTTTTGCATGTTTAGTTAGTGAACATCAACCCTTTAAATGTGACCTGAGAATGCTGAGGCCTAACAATTAACCCAACATCCACCACCCAGGGGCTGATTGTCACTAAGGCAGGGAGACCCTGCTGCAGGTTTCCTACCTATAGTGCCACCAGCCCTGAATGTTAAATCCTAGTGCTAGAAGTGGCAATTTAGGGGGCCCCATGCTGTTTGTCCATGATAGGCTATCTGCCATAGTGCTTATTGTTCCTTTTTGTGTGTGTGGGGGAGTGGGGGGGGGGGGGGGGATTTCACCCTCCTAAACAAAGTGTAAATCACTTTATTACTTTTTTCTTCAAAGGTCATTTCCCTATATGTTAAACTATGCTGCATAACAAGATAAATACATATAAAGAATCAATGTTATGTTTAGAAGGATGCTGTATCCAATGTACTGGTTTCTGCTGTTAAACGTGTGCCGGTTGGCAGTGAATAGTCAATGAGAGAATTGGTTACACATATCAATGTATAGCAAAAAAGAATGTAGCCCCACATCTGCTGTCACTCTCAGTTTAATGAAACCAGAGACAACTGAGAATAACTCCAGTAGCTGGTGAGAGTACAGATAGAAAAGTATATAAGGACAGTATACTGTATATCCGGCTAAAAACACATGTGCCCCTCGAGGGGCAAATTAAATATTTATATCCTGTTGTATTTAATTGCATACAATTATAATAATAATAATTATTATTATTGTTATTATTATTATTATTATTAATTAGTAGTAGTAGTAGTAGTAGTAGTAGTAGTAGTAGTAGTAGTACTAGTAGTAGTAGTAGTAGTAGTAGTAGTAGTAGTAGTAGTAGTAGTAGTAGAAAATTTAGGCAAAAATCTATACAATGATATTAATTTATTTACACTTTGGTTAGATGGTGAATCAAATTGAATCATATTAGCATAAAGACAGTCTATGGGGGCACATCTGTAGAGATGTGTATAATTAAGGCATGCCTTGTCTTTTCTGATAAGGCTAAAGAGATTGGATGTACCCACTTTTTGCATGTTTATTTTAAACAAGTGCACTGGTGGACATCAACTCTTTAAATGTGACCTGAGAATGCTGAGGCCTGAAAATTAACCCAACACATCCACCACCCAGGGGCTGATTGTCACTAAGGCAGGGAGACCCATGCTGCAGGAGGTTTCCCACCTATAATGCCACCAGCCCTGAATGGTAAATCCTAGTGCTAGTAGTGGCAATTTAGGGGGACCCCATGCTGTTTGTCCATGATAGGCTATCTGCCATAGTGCTTATTGTTTGTGTGTGTGTGTGTGTGTGTGTGTGTGTGTGTGTGTGTGTGTGTGTGTGTGTGTGTGTGTGTGTGTGTGTATCTCTGACCTTAGAGGTAATCTAGTAACACCTGACCATATTGGGTTTATAAGTGATGATAACTAGAGATTTTCATATATAACTCTGGTCTTTGACCCAATAGACATCACCGGGTGTCAATTATTTAGTATCTTGCACATGCACATACCCATGATATACTTTTTAATGTACATTTTCTTCTATTTTTTTTTTTGTGCTGTGTGTTTTACTTGTGCTTTAACTTTGAATAATATAAGTTAAGGGGGTAATTCAGACCTGATCGTAGCAGCAAATTTGTTAGCAGTTGGGCAAAACCATGGCCCTCATTCCGAGTTGTTCGCTCGCTAGCTGCTTTTAGCAGCCGTGCAAACGCTAAGCCGCCGCCCTCTGGGAGTATATGTTAGCTTGGCAGAAGTGCGAACAAAAGGTTCGCAGAGTGTCTACCAAAAAAAATTGTGTAGTTTGAAAGTAGCTCCAAACCTACTCCTATCCTGCGATCACTGCAGATTGTTCAGTTCCTGATTTTACGTCACAAACATGCCCTGCGTTCGGCCAGCAACACCTCCGTTCTCCCAGGCAAGCCTGCATTTTTTCGAACACTCCCAGAAAACGGTCAGTTGACACCCAGAAATGCCCTCTTCCTGTCAATCACTCTGCGGCTGCCATTGCGACTGAAAAGCCTCGCTAGAGCCTGTGTAAAACTACTTCGGCTGTTGTGAAAGTACGTCACGCGTGCACATTGCGCCGCATACGCATGCGCAGAAGTGCCACTTTTTTGACTGAACGCTGCGCTGCGACCAAAAACAGCTAGCGAACAACTCGGAATGACCACCCATGTGCAGTGCAGGGGTGGCAGATATAACATGTGCAGAGAGAGATAGATTTGGGTGGGGTGTGTTCAAACTGAAATCGGAATTGCAATTGCTAAACCCAGGACCCGTTCACTACAACAGGGAGAGGCGGTGCGGAGATGATCTCTGCTGCCGGCTCCGCTCCCCGCCGCTATGGCAACCCGCCCGGCATATTGCCGGGTCGGGGAAGCCAGCAGCAGCATCCAATGCCGGATCCCACCCGGGAAGGACCCGTTTCCAATTCCCGGGTGGGATCCGGCATTGGCGGAGTGAAAGGGGTATTTGTAACTCCAATTATAGAACTATGGGTGGTTATTCAGGATTGTTAGCAAACCAAGAAAGTTAGCAATTGGACAAAACCATGCTGCACTGCAGGTGAGGCAGATGTAACATGTGCACAGAGAGATTTGAGTTTGGGGTGTGTTCAAACCATATTTGCCTACCCGCCTGCATTCTGCAGGAGACTCCCTGAAATAGTAGCAATCTCCCTGACTCTGTGAATTGACCAGCAGTCTCCCTGATTGTACCTTACCACATTGGCGTAACTAGGGGGCCGCAGCCACTGCGGTCGCTTAGAGGCGCAGGGCTGCGGGGGGTGCCGCCCTGCACCTCCAAGCGACCGCAGTGACTGCGGCCCCCTATTGCGGCTGTTTTGGGAAGGGCACGGAGGGCACAGTGCGCGCCTCTCCTGTGTGTCCCTCCTGGGTCTCCGGCGGCAGCTGCGTGTCTGTTAAATGAAGTGCCCATTCGTGAGCTCTGATTGGCTCACGAACCGGCACTTCATTTGAAAGACACGCCGCTGCCGCCGGAGACGCAGGAGGGACACACAGGAGAGGCGTGCACTGTGCTCTCTGTGTCCTTCCCAAAACAGCAGCGGGGGAGCCTGGGGGGGAGAGGGGCACTGGGGGGCATGTTTGGCACTGGGGGTTTTGTACCTGGCACTGGGATGGGGGGGGGGCATGTTTGGCACTGGAAGTTTGTACCTGGCACTGGGGGGGCATGTTTGGCACTGGGGGTTTGTACCTGGCACTGGGGGGGCATGTTTGGCACTGGGGGTACACAGTATGTGTACCTGGCACTGGGGTGGGGGCATGTTTGGCACTGGGGGGTATATCTGTACCTGGCACTGGGGGGGGCATGTTTGGCACTGGGGGTATATGTTTACCTAGCACTGGGGGGGCATGTTTGGCACTGGGGGTATATGTGTACCTGGCACTGGGGGGGGGGGGGGCATATTTGGCACTGGGGGTATATGTGTACCAGGCACTGGGGGGGGGCATATGGGGCACTGGGGGCATATGTGTATCTGGCACTGTGGGGGAATAGCTGGCATTAGCGGCATATGTGGCACTAGGAACACAGGCGTAGCAACAAGCATCACCCCCTGGTTACAAGCACAACACCCAGCTCATGAAATCCCTGGCAACAAGCATTACCCCCTAGCAACGAGCATGACACCCAGTGCATGAAACCTCTATCAACGAATATTACCCCCTGGCAACAAGCTTGAAACCCAGCACATGATGCCTCTGGCAACAAGCATAACACCTACCGCAGGTAATTTAAAAGTAATTAGAAGCCTTACTGTAGGACTTAATGTGTAATGGGCATTGCGGTGTGCGGCATAATGTATCACGGACATTGCGGTGTGTGTCGTAATGTGTCACAGGCATTACGGTGTGTGGCATACTATATCACGGGCATTGTGGTATGTGGTATAATGTCTCAGGGGCATTGCAGTGTGTGGCATAATGTATAACGGGCATTGCGGTGTGTGGCATAGGGTATAACGGGCATTGCGGTGTGTGTCACAGGCATTACGGTGTGTGGTATACTATATCACGAGCATTGTGGTATGTGGTATAATGTCTCCGGGTCATTGCAGTATGTGGCATAAGGTATACTGGGTATTACTATAAGGAGGAAAAATTACAAATAATGTAAGGGGCATGAATCAGGATTTTTTTTTTTCCCCTGTGGTGGCTAACGTCTGGGCGTGCAGGTTGCAAAACTGGGGTATAAGGTAGTCTTTTCCTGCAAAGCCACGCCCCTTTATGCAAAGTCACGCCCATTTCAGCAAGGCCACGCCCCCTTTGGCAGTGCGCACAGATTCATCGCTTTACTAGTGCCAAGTATTTAGGCGCCAGAGAATGTTTTGCTTGGGGGAGAAAATTTCTAGTTCCGCCACTGCCTAACCCCCATTATGTAACTGTTACATTCTTGGGGAAATAAAGAAATCAGAGATACGTACATTGAAATGGCATCATCAGCGCCATTTCCCTGCATTGATTATAAGGCGCAATCATCCCTATGACTGTATGCATTTTAAATAAAGTTTCTCGTGGCAACTTACAGTATATGGAACCTCTTGTAAAACACAATACACAAACAAATCCTGAAAAATATCTGTGTCTTTTCATCAACAAGTAGATCTTACTATTTTTGGGGATCATTTACATTCAGATGTACATAATTTTTCTGATACGCCTCTCAGATGTATCCGCACACGTCTGCGCTGATAGGTGTAACTTTCACATCTCCCTGAAATGCTTTTTCAAAAGTGGGCAAGTATGGTTCAAACTGAAATCTAAATTGCAGTGTAGAAATTAAGCAGACAGTATTTACCCTGAACAGAAACAATATAACCCACCCAAATCTAACTCTCTCTGCACATGTTACATCTGCCCCACCTGCAGTGCACATGGTTTTGCCCAATTGCTAACGTTCTTGGTTTGCTAGCAAACCTGAATAAGGCCCTATGGGGGTCATTCCGAGTTGTTAGCTCGTTGCCGATTTTTGCTATAGTGCGATTAGTCGCTAACTGCGCATGCGTATGGTACGCAGAGCGCATGCGCTTAGTTATTTTACTCAAAACTTAGCTGTTTTGCTGTAGCGTCTGCGGCGCTTTTCAGTCGCACTGGTGTTCGGTAAATGATTGACAGGAAAGGGGCGTTTCTGGGCAGCAACTCAGCGTTTTCCCCGCGTTGGCTAAAAAACGCAGGCGTGTCAGGGAAAAACGCGGGAGTGTCTGGAGAAACGGGGGAGTGGCTGGCAGAACGCAGGGCGTGTTTGTGACGTCAAACCAGGAACGAAACGGGCTGAGCTGATCGCAGTGTAGGAGTAAGTCTCGAGATACTCAGAAACTGCTAAGAATTATTTATTCGCAATTCTGCTAATCTTTCGTTCGCAATTCTGCTATGCTAAGATACACTCCCAGAGGGCGGCGGCCTAGCGTGTGCAATGCTGCTAAAATCAGCTAGCGAGCGAACAACTCGGAATGAGGGCCTATGTACAGTTATGTACTGTATGTACTATTTATAGATGGTATAGACAGGGAAGGACTGGAGAGCACAGAATGCACAGAATACAGTAACTGCTGGAGTGTAGCCATAGGCAAACGCAGGGGGGGTTTCTGGTTGCCCAGAAACCCCCCTCCTCTTGGCAAGTGGCTCGAATTATGAAAACAATAGCAATGGTATATACTGTAGTACGAATACTAGAACTGTCGCCACTTCATGCGGTTTAAGGGAGAGAGCAGAGCTGATGCACATTTCCAGTGGTAGCAACTTCTACCAAGTTTGCTGTGTGTGTGGATCTGAGTCCTCACTCAGTGCACTGGACCAGAGAATAGCTGCTAGGAAGAAGAGACAGGAGCCTTACCATGAGGTGGGAGAATGTGTGCTTAGAAAGTTCAGTAGTGGTTCTATTATGTTTGTGTATTTATCTATTTATTATGGTATGTTTAACCTTTTCCTGACCACTTATCTTACTTATATGATTTAAATATGTTTGATACAGCATATACTATACTATGTAATCCATACAGTATCCAGTGTATACAAAGACCAATGGTTACATTAATGTCCGGAGTCGTTACTAGGTTCTTCTACCACGCCCCTCAGACTCCTGCTCCTATGTTCCGCAGAGTGGGAGACTGTGTACTGCATTTGGAAACCCCCCTCTAGAAATCCTGCGTTTGCCACTGGTAGCTGATTTTCATTTCCATTTATATCAGCCACCAATCAGTCAATCAATAAACAAAAATATCTATTGGACACAAAGTCATGCTAAATAAATAAGTATATTTTTGCAAAATAAATGTGCAGTATGTTTCTCAAAACCTGCTCCCACACTTCAATAAGCATGAAATCCTTGTGTACGCACAGTGGGGGCCAGTTCCTTGGTGACACAGGGAACAATGAACTGTCACAGGCAACATATTTTTAACAGTTTATTATTTATAGTTTATATTTAAAGGATTTTTTTCTCAATTCAAATACAAAGAAAAGAAACTGATCTACCGCCAACTGTAAAAGAATATGAGCTTTCACATACTGTACTTAATATTCAATTCCCTTTTTCTATTATTTACTTAAATTGAAGCCTCTCCACATTTTAATGATTTGTATCTGCATATGGTTGTTAGACATTTTGTGAACATTTGGGGTGAATGTAAAAGACTGCGAGAACCAGGAAGTGCAAGACTTTGTGCGGGTTCTCCTGTTGTTGTTTTTTAAAGTGGCAATCATTTACATGGCAAACCCAACCTGGTTTTGCTGTGTAAATGATTGCCGCTTTAAAAAATAAAAAGGAAGAACTTGTAGAGTCTCACACTTCCTGCTTCTCGCAGGCTAATTCATTCCCCCCTAGTTTGAGATTAAAACGTGTCACCTCAACGTCAGGGAAAGTGTGGCATTTTGGCCATCCTAGGTAACCCCCATAAGGGGTTGGGCCGATGGCCTTTACCCTTGCAAGTGGTTGTCCCCGTAAGGGGTTGGGTAAATGGTCTTTCCCCTTGTGAGTTGTTGTCCCTGTAAGGGGTTGGGTAGATGGCTTCTCTGCTTGCAAGTTGTTGTCCCTGTAAGGGGTTGGGCAGCTGGCTTTTCGCTTGCAAGTTGTTGTCCCGGTAAGGGGTTGGACAGATGGCCTTTCCCCTTGCGAGTTGTCCCTGTAAGGGGTTGGGAAGATGGCTTTTCCACTCGCAAGTTGTTGTCCCCATAAGAGGTTGGACAAATGGCCTGTCCCCTTGTGAGTTGTTGTCCCTGTAAGGGGCTGGGCAAATGGCCTTTCTCCTTGCGAGTTGTTGTCCCTGTAACGGGGTGGGCAGATGGCCTTTCCGTTTGCGTGTTGTTTTGCGGGGATGAAGGCAGGTGGCCTCATCCTTTCAAATTTGTGGGCCCTTGGCCTGTTTGGCTTTTATTATGTTAACAAGGTATTACTTTAGTTAGGCCTTTCTTCTCCTGCCACCATACCCAGTTTTAAGCTAAAATGTAAAATTCCTTCAAATAAAAAGCTGACCCCTTTCACGCCAATTCAGTTGTCCGAGTATTTCTTTTGTATACAGTATATTGAGTTTGTGTGAATGAAGTGTGGAGTGCATCAGCGGATAGAGAGTTTAGGGGTTCATCTACAAAACTCCATTAATGTTACATAATGGTTTTAGAAAGAGCTGCTCGGATAACCATGAAACATTGCATCCTTTCCTTATTTGACAGACCTCCAGGCAACGAGATTTTTAACCAGTACATAACTTTTTCCAACTCCGCTATTTGCAATTGTTGCTTAGAATATTCCATTTTCACACCACCTGAGGCAACATATGGCAGGGCATAATCCATGGGAGAATGATTTAGGCACAGCTAAGACAGTGAAAACAAACAGTCCCACCAGTAGTAGTCATCAATTGTATACAAATAGTCATTTGCAATAAGTCAAGTCCTGGCAGCATTAAGTTTTATTTAACATTATTGTGTATAGGGATGACCCAGAAAGGACTCATTAGATCATTTTAAATGTAATGGCCTACAGCTGTTTGGACAACTGCAGCAACAGGATTCTCAAATATTAGTTTTACACAGGAGTTTTCTTGTGAAATATCTTCCTAATGTATAGTGCAAGAAACCACATAATATCATATGGGGTAACACAAGGGGATAATATATAATGGCCAGGATCTACGGCATCGTTTTTGGGAGCTGTAGTGCATTTCCATCCACCCTCGTAGATCCCAACTCTTCTCTTTGGGTAACTTCTCTGTTGGGGATCAACACAAATTTGTTATCCTTGATCGGGTGTTCCTTACGGTCACACTAAAGGTGCATATACAAGCCAAACTAAGTATCAAATGAGTACCCTGTCACCAGGGCCATAATTAAGGCTACGTGATGAGTGATGAGCACAGCTGCTGTACCAGGGACTCCTGTCTCAGGCTTTAGGGGGCACAGTGCTTGGAGAGTCTTCCATCACGTCCATAGGATGCATCCAAATACCAAGCTCTGTTCTCCCGGCCACTCACTTCCATGCTCCTGGTAGCCCAGCCCCTTACTTTCGGGATAACATAAAGTCACATATGTGTGGAGGGGGCAGATTTTGTCAATCAGCACAGATTGCTGAAGTGCCCTTCTGTGGCTGTCAGTCACATTTTGCTTTAGCCTACAAAGGAACACTGACTGAATAAATACAACAAAATTGCCATCTTGTGCTACTCACAGGTGTTGATTCAGAGGTGGATGCTATAGCACAGCTGCTGCCTGAAAAGGTGATATTACCTTATGTCCTACTAGATCACGACCCCTGGCGTAGTGTCTTAGGGGCATGACATCACATCCTTATTTTTTGTCCTGCCAGGGGCCAACTTAGCACTCCGGAAGCTGCTGGGTTGCCCCCAGCCTCCTCCTGGCACTAAATGGATGCATAGAGACATACAGAGACCTCCAACCCCATACATCCCTACCCCCACACACACATACACACACACTCCTGTGGAACAATATGGGTCGCGAGGGAGAATATGTCGGGATTGTGGCGGTCGGGATTCCGGCGTCGGTATTTCGACCTCCGGGATTCCGGCCGGCGGCATATTGACCGCATCCCGCAGGAGGTACTGTGCCCGAAAAGCAGCTCTGACCCACTGAAATTGGGATTATATGTAATTTCTGTGATGGCACTACTAAGGTTGCATGCTGAGCTCAGCATGCAGTGCAGTTCCATTGTTTCACTCTCTTTCCCCCAGTATCTCCTTAACACCTCCCAGAGATCTCTTGTAAAACAATTGAGTTTCGGTAGTGTTCTCGTAATACAGTAGCCTAGGTTTTGGCCTTATACAATATATGTGCAGGTGGGATATGATGTCATTGTTGCACCACTGTATGCAGGGACAAAAAAAAGGCAAAGAACTATCAGACACAACCCCTTACTTTTTCATATAACATGCAGATAGCAATACCCTATGTTTGTGTGTATAGATACACACAACAGCGCAAAAGAAACCTAAAATAATATATATGAGTGACCCAAAGTGGCTCCTGTCATTATGTTGCATTAGGACCACCAAACCAAAAACACATTGGTGTGTCTGGTGGCTTACCATATGTTTGCAAATAAATGTAACTAAGATCTCTGCATTGCTATTACTACTGTATGTAGGACGAGATTCTCATTTGCTGGTCCTTTGCAGAGTGCTGGGGAATTTTATGTGTTGTTAATTCTTGTCTAGAGTAACCTCTCCCTTACATGCACACTGGGATGGACCAATAAATTGATTGAGCAACTACCATTCTGTGTACTCCCCCAGCTATAGACGGGACTGGTTTTCTAATAATAGTAATAATAATAATAATTAGAAATCTGCATGGTGTCACATGTTTTGGTTTTGGTTCTAATTTCATTGTCCATTTTGGTTTTGCAAAATACCCTAAAGTGTTTTGGGTTTGGAATTTGGATTTAAAATCAAAACTTTAGGTTTTGGATTTCTTGAAAATGGAAAAAAACAGCTAAAATCATGTAATTTCTGAACTCCGAACCACGGGAAGATCTGAACTGGGACCGATTTGGATAAGCAAAATTCGGGTGGGTTTGGACTTCGAACTAAAGAACCGAACCGCACGTCTCTAATAATAATAATAATAATAATAATAATAATAATTATTATTCTAATAATAATAATCATAGTTCTAATAATTATGACTATTATTGTTATTATTATTATTACAGTTATACAACATCATCAGCTGGACAGAGGTACCATAGAAACATAGAAACATAGAATTTGACGGCAGATAAGAACCACTTTGCCCATCTAGTCTGCCCCTTTTTTTATCCATTAGGTAATCTCAACCCTTTTTGAACCTTAATTCTTTGTAAAGATGTTCATATGCCTATCCCAAGCATGTTTAACTTGCTCTACAGTCTTAGCCTCTACCACCTCTGATGGGAGGCTATTCCACTTATCCACTACCCTTTCTGTGAAGTAATTTTCCCAACATTTGACCCGAGGACAGCAGGACCCTTGCATGCCTCCGGAGCACATGCTCTGGAAAGGTGGTGTGGCCTCAGCATAGAGGGTGTGGTTTCGTGACTAGGGGGCATGGCCTTGCAGGAAGTGCTGCAGTCACAAACCACGCCCTAATTTCATCATTGTGGGGGAATGCCGGGAGAGGAGAAGAACAAAGTTGACAAATGTGGTTACAATAAAGATACAACAAGCTCCCCAGGAGCAAGGGGCCATATCCCCCAAATACATCTCAGTCTATTGGCGGATAGATGCACATGCGCAAATTGCATTTGTCTTGAACTCTACATAAGTCTCACAGTGCATAATGACATTCTGTTCGTGATGAGAAAGCAATAAAACGGAACTCAAAGGGACTTCCGGTTCCGGGCTGAATGGAGTAGCACGTCTCTCCTGAAGCTCCGGTGCCTCCCTCCACAAAACCCTGCTAATCGTCCGTCATGGGCGTCCTTTGAGCAGTCCGTTTCCCCCCGCTTTCCCCCTGCACACGGGGCTGACCTTTATGGACAAATACCTGGCCCCCTCCATGCCGGGCAAAACTCCCCGCACCAAACAAGACGCTGCCCGCGGCCCTGCAGCCAAAATGGCCACCGCAGCGTCTCTGGGCTCCGGAGCTCCGGCTGCAGAGACGCAAACTGGTGGTCCGGCTCCTCTGCCCCCGGCTCCCGCTGCCCCTGCCAGGGCTCACATTGCGGAAGACCTGCTGTCTGCTCCCCCTCCTGTCCAGCCACTCTCCTATGGGGATATTGTGCGGGCTGTACAAGAAACTGTACAGCCCATGTTTCAAGAACAAGCAAAATCTCATGCTGCTGCTTTGCAGCAAGCAGTACTCGACATCAAAAGTCAATACAAGCAGCTAGCGAAGCATGTCCTGCAGGTGGAGCACACCGCTGGTGAAAATTTTCAGCAGATTGCTGAACTTTCTGAAATCTCTGCTAAACTACAGAAATCGGAAAACATGGTATGGTCAAAACTCGATGGCCTGGAGAACAGATCACGTCACAATAATAATCTCAGGCTCATTGGACTGCCGGAGTCAGTCAAGGGACAGGCTCTTTACCACTTTCTCCGTAATTCATTGCCTGAACTTCTTGGAGTACAAGATATTTGTACAGACCTAGTAGTGGAACGTGCCCACAGGACGGGCCCTGCTCGCTCTTCCTCTCCAGAGTCCCGGCCCCGAGCCGTATTATTCCGCTGTCTCAATTTCCTCCATAAAGAGGCACTCTGGTCAGCGTCCCGCCGCACACGGGACATCCTGTGGGAAGATTCTAAGCTGCTCCTCTTTCAAGACTTTTCCACTGAAGTTACCAGACTCAGAAAGGCATTTTCTCCCATCTGCTCCAGACTAGCCCGTGAAGGCCGCAAGTTTGCCTTACTTTACCCCGCACGGTTGAGAGTCTTCAAGGGTTCTTCTTTCAAGGACTTCACCAACCCAGACGATGCTGCTGCGTTTGTCTCGGAACTCCTGGCACCTGACTCTGGCTCGAACTGATCGGAATATATGGCCCACGTCCCAATGCCTTCTACGTCCATGGTTAACCCCCTCCCTCCCCCCGAGTGCTATATATATTCCCCTTTCGTTCATGCCTCTTCGCCCCCTGGACAGTGCATCTCATACAATGTTCTTGGTGATGTTTCTCCAGTCCTCTGGGTGATGTATATTGTTGTAAAGGCTTATACCTTTTACCTGTTTCAAAATGTTATTAACAAATGCCTTGCTAGCAACTGTTATCAAACGTTTGCATATTTCTGCTTATTTTTTATGTGGGTTTAGACAGCGCGCCTCACCATTTTCACCGCTCACACTTATATTTCCCTTCCCTGTCCTCCTCCCCTTCCCCCTCCCTATTTAGCGCAATATTGTGGTGGGTGGCTAGGAGCGGTGCTCTCCCCACCGCTTATTGTTAATTCTTGTTTTTTCTACCCGTGAAGTCGTTCTTAGATTGTTATTGTGAGACTCCTATATGGATCTCTGTTTTCATTTGTGTCTCTATGTTTCTGCTGTTTTTCTCTTTCTCCCCCTTCCCATCCCTACTTTTGTGTCTTCCCCTGTCCGCTCTCTTTTCTGGGTATGCATTGTGTCCTCTCATGAGACTCCTTATAACATAGTTATATATGTCTTCCGTTAGGGTTGGTACATGGAATGTAGGGGGAATACATTCTCCTATTAAGAGGAAGAAGATCCTGCTTTACTTAAACAGACTGCGTATGGATTTGATGTTTATACAAGAGACCCACCTTTTTTCCCCGGAGGCCCAGAAGCTGGGTGTCCTGGGCTAACAGGTGCTCGCAGATGCTCCATATTCTTCCAAAGCTAGAGGTGTCCTGATCCTGGCTAAACGATCTGTGCATATTGAACTTATATGGACACTAACTCCTCCGCTCGTGCACGCCTCTCTCCTACCTTTGGTATCCCCTTTTTCACGCACCAACTGCACCTCACTGATGTGTGGAGATTTTTCCACCCTACAGACAGGGAATACTCATGCCTCTCGGCTGCTCATGGCACCATGTTCAGGATTGACTTTTTACTATTGTCTGACTCCCTCATTCCTCAAATCTCTGACTCTCAGATGGAGGCTATCTCTATCTCTGACCACGCCCTAGTTTGGACGTCTCTTACCACGTCCCTTGACCGGGGCTCCTTTAAGTGCTGGCGCTTCCTCACTGCCTTTGCTTCCTCCTTACATTTCAAGCGCAGGCTGACTGAGTTTTGGGAAGAGTTCAAAATGGATAACGAGGGTGCTCTTACTGCAGATCCTTTGGTATTCTGGCAGACCTCAAAAGCAGTCATACGCTGCAGGCTTATAGAATACGATTTCTGTCTGACTTTAAAAACTCTCAGTCTCAACGCAGCTTAACTGAGGCCTTTCAGAGTTTCAAACAACATCCCACCCCTCTTTCTAAGAAGACTTATTTATAATGTAAATCCCGGTTTAATGCTGTGTTAGCTGCGATGGGTAACCGACATACTTTTCACAAGAGTCACCGATTCTATTGGTTTGGGAACAAGACGGGTCGCCTACTCTTTTGCCATTGCCATAGAACCCCTTGCTATTAAAATTCGCCACCTTGTGGATTTTTCGGGAGTACTGGTGCGAGATCATGAATTGCGTGTTAGCCTGTTTGTGGATGACATGCTTCTTTTCGTCTCAAACCCAGAAACCTCTATCCCCTTAGCCATGCAGATAATTGTTCAGTTTGGTTCCTTCGCAGGGTACCAAATAAATGCTACCAAATCTGAACTCTTCCCACTCACTCCGTCTGCTTGCGCATGCTCCTCCTCGCCCGTCCTTACTCAATTCCAGCTGAATACTACTAAGCTTAAATACCTGGGAATTTTTATCCCAGTGAACTTGTCTGACTTATACTCAGTTAACTATACACCTGTCCTTAAAACGGTGTCTCAATTACTGACCACCTGGTCCTCCCTTCCTATTTCTCTATTGGGGCGGGTTGCCATTTTAAAAAATATTATATTTCCTAAGTTATACCTGCTTCAGATGATACCTGTCCAACCCCCTCGTAAAGATCTCCTTCTATGTGATCAGCTGTTTTAAAAATATTTGTGGAATGGCAAGAGGTCGAGGATCTCCATTGCTAAACTTAAGCTTCCTCGCAAGGATGGTGGCCTGGCTGTCCCTGACCTCTTGGCATTCTTCCAAGCAGTTAACTTTCAGTATATTTCGGATTGTCTTTTGGGTACATCCTCTTACGTTAATGGAGCGGTCGAGCAAGCCCTTTTGTTTCCTTATGATCTCAGGGCCCTTCTCCACAGCCCCAAATCTTTGCTCCCACCTGTATCACGCACAAACCCTACCGTTCATGGTGGTCTATAGGAGCCCGGAATACTCCATTTTTATTCCCTTGATTGGGAACCCCTGTTTTACCCCACCCTTCGACAATGGTAGATTTCTCCTGTGGAAGTCTAAGGGCATTGATCTCATTTGGGACGTATTTGATCCCGGTGGGATTCTTATGCCATTTAGAGACTTAGCCGAGAGGTATGGTGTGTTGGCATTGGAGTTCTATATGTACCTTCAAGTTCGGCACTATGTGCAGTCCTTGCCTGTCCCTCCTGTGCACGAGCTGAGGGGTGACCCGCTGTCCCCTCTCCTGTTGAAGCTACAACACTTTTCTTATAAGGTCTGTTGGATGTATCAAGACCTGCTCCTAAGTAAACCTGATACCCTGTGGTCCCCTATGATCTCTAAATGGTCGAGTGATTGGTCCTGGGCTCCGTCTGTGGATTGCTTCCTCTCCCCCTTGCCTTCTATTTTGAAGGCTCTACACTCTGCCCAGCTCCAGGAGATCCACTTTAGGTTTCTCCATAGAGCATATATAGCCCCTGGGCAACGCAAATATATGGTTTCTGTAGAAACAGGACATTGTCCTAAATGTAAAGCGCCCAATGCTCTTTTTATACATAACTTCTGACAGTGCCCGAAAATTCGACGGTTTTGGCATAAAGTATTGTGGTACTTGAAGTCTACCTTTCAAATCTCCCTCCCTATGGACCCAGCAGCAATCCTTGGCCTTAACACTACAGCCTGGTGTCTTCAACCGTCTCAGATCCACTATACCCCCTTTTTGTACGTTTTGTTGACCCTAGGGAAGAAACTGATTCTGAACCACTGGATATTTCGGACCTCTCCCTCCTTAGAAAACCTTAAATCTATTCTTACTGTTACATTATATCTCGAGCGTCAGTCCACTCTCCCTGACCTTGATCGTAACGCCCTTCACTTTTACAATAAATGGGGTCCTTATATAGAATCCCTCCCCCCCCCTCAACGGCAACATGTACTGAAATTGTTTGACTCACTCAGCTGGGATTCCTACCGCAAACTATGTATCCCTATTTAGTGATAATGTTTATCCGTAATCTCAGGTGACCCTGTCTGTATAGTCTGATCCTTCCAAATTTTTGGAACGGTTGCTAACGCCCCTGATTGGTTTGAAGAAAATCCTTGTAGGACGTTTGCAACCCCCCCTTCCCCCCCAACTCCCATGACCTTTATTTCGTACCCTTGTTTGTGTTGTCTTATTTTCTTCTCTCTCTCTCTTTTCTATCCTATATTTTAATTGCATATTACTGGTTTGTGTGTGTTTTTTTTATGGTATGTTTTCTGGGGATTGCAACTATGAAGCTACATGCTGTAGTAAACCGTTCTATACTGTTTCTTTGACATGTCTGTTTTGGAGCTTTGATGGCGTGGCTCTTACACATTTTGCTGCAGTGCCTATTTCGTATCACTGTGTTGCATAGCCCATATCCCTGCCTTTTGCCTTCTGTATGCAATTACTTTGTATTCTGTGTATTACATTTTGTACTGTTCTCTCCTTTCTTTTCTTGTATAAGAAAAATCCAATAAAACATTTAAAAAAAAAAAAACGGAACTCAAAGGAAATGGATTCATCAGAACTTTGAACTAGCGCAAAACAGCCTGTTCTACCGCCAAACTTGGTTTGTGTGAAATGACACTACAGTGTCAGTGATCGCCTGATACAGAGGAGCAGACAATCCGATCTATTTAATTTTGTTTTACCGCAGTTCAGTGCCACAGCAAACCTTATTATTAAGCAGTCTCATCTTTAAGAACAGAGGTAAAGAGCCATGGGAGGAAGCAAATCATTAAACAGTTAATTATTTATAGATCTGAAGGTTCTAGGGAGCGACAAAGTCAATATAGTTTCTTTATTAAATGTATTTTCTTATTCTCTGGCAGACATCGCAGCAGCTATAATCAGTGCCCCATGCTGTCCCCTGCTCCTGTGACTGTAATACACTTTCCCAATTGAACAGTGACACATACATCAGCTGGTTGAAAATAATCTTCTGCAGGAAGAAGCTACTGTTGAGTTCTGTCTGTAGGACAGGATGCACAGAACGATTTGGGAATGAGGGATATTTAATGAAATAACTAAACAATATCATTACTGTCTTCTAATTACATACTAGCCAATGGTCATCAAACTTATTATAGGTTTATAAATGTATGGGATAAAAAACAGAGAAAGGGAAACAAATGTGTACCGTGCAGTCTGGTAGTGAGGTTTAGCTTACATTTTAGTTTAAAATTAGCATTTAACTTTCAGAGAGAATTTAAAGTTATTTTTGGTTTGTGAAATGCAGACATGACATCATAGAGAGCTGGAAAACAAACCACAACACTCTGCTTGAATCATACTTGCCTACTCTCCCGGAATGGCCGGGAGGCTCCCGAAAATCGGGTGACCCTCCCAGCCCCCCGGAAGAGCAGGCAAGTCTCCCGATTTCAGGGGTTCCCCCCCTGCCCGGCTGCCCACTTAGTGAGTAAAGTGGACGGTCCGGGCAGGCAATGAAGCGATTCTTGTTGAATCGCGTCATCACAGCCATGTCCCCTGCGGTATAATGCCGGTAATAGCGGTATTACACAGAGGGGCGTGGCTTACATGATGCGATCCGCAGCCACGCCTCCATTCTGCCTCCGCCACGCCCCGTTCCGCCTCTGGCCCGGCCCCCTCTTCACGTCACGTCCCTGCCCACCCCCCTGCTGAGCCGACCTGGCTGTTCTCTCCCGGAGAGAGCAGCCATAAAGTCAGCAAGTATGGCTTGAATAAATCCACCAGGAACTTCATGGATCTGCAGAAAAGTCCATATTCTAGTCAGTTTTGCATTATTAAAACATACATACAAAATTATTAGATGTTCTTATCAGAAGGTACCCAAATACAGAGAAAGTACACTTATTTTAGGCCACTGGCATAATCCAATGACCCCAGAAAGTGCAGTTGACGTGCTAGATCACACTATACTTCCAGTTGTAGCAGGTGGGGTTACAAAATGAAGCAAAGTACTGTGTAAGTGGCACACGATAGTGCATACCTCCCAACTTTGAAGTGCTGTGATCCAGGACAGCGCACGCCAGAAAAGGGGCAGGGCTTCACCGAGAATGGGTGGGGCCTCAAATGGCTGGGGCCTCGCTTCACGTCCTCCGTTTTAACCATTTTGGGGCCGTGCCCAGCATTCTCAGAGCAATACCAGCTGCTTTGCTGTGCAGTGCAGCGGTGATCAAAGGCTCCCATTCCCCCCGAGGGACATTGCAGCTCAAGAGAGGGACAGCGGGACAGTCCCAGAATAGCAGGACTGTCCCGCTGAAATAGGGACAGTTGGTAGGTATGATAATGCTATTATTTTCACAGAAACACTCTCTATGGGCCGGATAGAATTAGCCATGGTTAATTACTGTGGGCTAATTGATCTCCCGGGGCTATTCAATTATAGCCTGTGGCTGATGCAATCAGACCACACAGATTTCTGTTTGCGCCTGAGGAACCTGCGATAAGGGCATTTAATGTGGATTTCTGTTTAAGTCTCCCAGGAAGAACAGAAATCCACGTTAAATGCCCCAATCGAGGGTGCCGCAAAGCTGTTAACCCAGAGCTCCAGGTACTTTTCCTGGATTCGGTGGGTTAACGCACATTAGCAAGTCATTTACTGTGCAAGGAAAAGAGTCTGTAATTGAATAACACTGGGTGTTAAAGCCCCAAGCTATCACCCTTTTGCCGGTGTGATAAATTACCACATGTAATAGAATTTGGCCCTATGGGACTGAAGAGTAGTTGCGCAGAATTTCTTGTGTTTAGCACTGCACCTGATCCGTAGCCAAGTGTGCGCATCTATAAGCAACTACAGGTGAGTCAGAGTCGTACGCAACGCCATTTGCAGCTGAAGGGGTATAACAGGAGCTGTGCATACTCAGAGATCTGTCTGATTCCAGATGGATCTCTTGCACCATGTATCCACAAACGGATGGATAAGGTCACATAGATGCATGCAACTCTATATATGGATTAATATCCACATTTCCATACATGCAGTGCTAGTGCAATTGTAGTCAACTTGCATGCAACTCTAAATCCCCTGAGGTGTGTTAAATGTGTATGCTAAGAATGTCTTGCTTTTGTACCCTTGCACCTTTTAAGTCTGCCCAGACCACATCTAGTTGCATCATTTTTCCATTGTCAGGTCATGATTTCGTAACCTTAAGTGTACCTAGCGGCGTAGAGAGACAGCAAAATGAAAATGTGCCAGTGTCACATGAAAAGCCTACCCCATACCACCTTACAACGACCCATGAATTAAATAAAAAGTTTTTCTCCTAAAATACTGCGCTGTTCAGTCTACAGTACTTTAGTATTTCTGGAACAGCAGTGTGTGACCTGTTCGCGTGCTGCTGTGGTGAAGGTGTATCGTGACTGGACAAATGGCACCACTGCGAATAACCGACGTGGAAACTGCGGAGAACAACGTGCTACTGATGTGAAAAATTAACATCGGCTCCTCCGCCACGCACCCTCCAGCAGCTGTGGGATACACTGCAGTCAGCATGGCTCCAGTTACCTGTGCCAACCTACCAGCACTTTATTGAGTCTGCGCTGCACACGGCGGTTACTCTGGCTATTAGCTGATGGTCATAATAATGTGACTCAACCGTATATATTGTGTACACATTGGATAATATGGCTTTAGCATTTACTACTGGCATAAATATGGCCCACACTATATGAGAGTGCTACAAAGCTTATAGCATCTTGAGATGCGTTCACCCCAGTGTACACACAGAACTGTCTCAGACGCATTTTACACCAGTGCTTTTGATGTAAAATGCGTCAAACTCTATATGAGCCATTCAATATCTCACATTTAAACGACCAGTGTTCTAAAACATAAATAAATTATACAAAAAAAAAATTTTTAAGAATTTTTTAACTTTAGGTGATTTTAGACATTTCAGTGCTAACGTACAACTTTTCCATGTGTCATATTAATGGTCGGGTTACAGCTTTTCGCTGTAAAGAATTAATAGCCTGGAATCATAGTTACTGCACGATGTTTTCAGCTCTCTGCACGGAAGCTGTGTGGTTGGAAATGGAGTACGTTCAAAGTCTTTCTTTCAAAGGAATTAATAGGAAATGACATTTTAGAAAATCAGAAAGCTATCGCTGACTCAGCGTGATGGGCTATGTACTCAGAGTTCAGACATAGCTTGAATGTAGCAGAGAGAATTGTTTTGGAATTCTCAATACAAACTGAGCTAAAAATATCTATTTCCTAAGTCTCTGGAGATTTTTTTATGTTTAACAATGAACTGCAAAGAGGACTTAAACAATTTAGAGGGGATAATGATACTATTAAATGTTGCATGAGAGACTGCGCTAAACAGGATGGCCTACTGTGATCTTTCACCCACCGAGGGAGATGACTCCTAACAGGATGTGTAACTAGATCTTGCTGATCTGTATTTCATTATTAGCCAGGAAGATTGTTTGTAAGAAATTCTGAAAATCAACTGTTCTCGTAGTGTAAATGTGATGTTCTTCAAATGCTGGTCAAAATAAGTCAGAAATATAAATAACCTTCCAGTGTGACACTGATTAAATTTTCTGTAGTTAAACTTTTCATTTTACGTTAGTTATCCAGTTGCTATATGTATACATAGTAACAGAAGCGGATGTACAAAAACAATGGACATCTGGAAGCAGAAGTTAAAAAAAAACCACACACAAAACCAAACACACACACATATATATATATATATATATATATATATATATATATATAGTGTACAGTGGGTCCGGCACTCCAATAACCTCTTTGTCTATGATCCCTGGTGCCCTCACGAGCTGCAAGGTATATATAGTGATGGTAATGTGCGGCACTCAGGTAGAAGAGGAATGATGCTACCACAGCAGTAACGCCTTCAATGTTTCAATTTTACTTAGAAAATTGTCATCAGGAAGTGATCACTTCCTGATGACAATTTTCTAAGTAAAATTGAAACGTTGAAGGCGTTACTGCTGTGGTAGCATCATTCCTCTTCTACCTGAGTGCCGCACATTACCATCACTATATATATATATATATATATATATATATATATATATATAAACAATTAAGACCCTCTTCTGCGCTAAGTTCAGAAGAGCTCGGACCACTGAGAAATACCTCCTGTCAGAATAAGTACGGAAGATAGAATAAAAGAAGAAACAGAATTATCATGGGAGCTAAACCACCTCAGAAAATCAAAACGTATATATTAAAAATGATTTATTCATAAAATTAGTGATAAATCTTAAACACTGTTGTGAATGTTTGTTACATCAATAAAAATTATTTTAAGATCATAAACATCACATGAACAAGAACATATTGTTTGACAATAAGTTGGAGAATTGTATTCTGATGATATTAACTGTTGTATAAAATGTCTAATCTTCAATCAGATTATCCAGATGTATAATCTGGATATGATATTGAAATTCACAATTAGTGATATCTGATTATAATCCCTGATGAAGTCCTAATGGACGAAACGCGTTGGGTTTCTTTTAACATGTGAATTAGATCATACATCTGGAGAAGTAAGTGCACCGGTATCAATAATAATCTGGTCAACATCAATAGAAAATATAAATAAATAACTAAAATATATTAATAAAAAATTGTTTCACACTCCTCACATCTGTTACTTGAGGGGCTGCAAGGAACAAGTGTTAATATGTGGTTATTATCCACATACAATAGAGATTTTATAAGTGAAAGTTCTCAAGGGATTCGGTATGATATACCGATAGACAGGATGCTAGTGGTCATAATACCGACAGCGGCATCCTGACCATCAGAATCCCGACAGCCCCCCAGAGAGTACCCTAACCCTCCCCTGTCCCCTATCCTAACCCTCCCTTGTGGGTGCCTAACCCTAACCCTCCCCGGTGGTGCCTGACCCTCCCTTCCCCACTGCCTAAACCTAACCCTCCCCGCTAACCATCTCCTTCCTGTCTCTACACGCTAACCCCCTTCTAATGCCTAAACCTAACCTTCCATCCCCCACGGCAGGACGTGAGCGCATCCCGCTAAAAGAACGTTCAGGATTCCACTGGGCCTGCAGCGTGGCAAATGCAACGAGCCCGCAAGGGGCTTCGTTGTGCTTGCCCCCCTGCCAGCATTCTGGCTGCTGGGATCTCGGTGTTGGTATGCTGATCGGCGGGATCCCAACTGCCGGAACCCCACCCCAACCCGCTTTAACACTGCATATCTAATAAAATACTGTGCTAGTTGGAATTAGGAGCTACGGCGAGTTCCACAAATACATATACAACTCCAATCAGTTTTTAGATTTTTATAAATAGTTTTATTTAACAATTTAACAATATCTACGATCAGAGCCGGCCCTAACCAATATGATGCCCTAGGCATGATTTTGGCTGGTGCCCCCTAGCACCGCTGCTAGTTCTGCAGGAGATGCCTGGCATGAGTCAGCTGGCAGCTCTGCTAACGTCGGGCACCTTTTGTTTATGAAAATGCATCTTATTTGCATTACTATGTGTCTAGGACGCACAAGCAGCTTCTGCTGATTAAAATGATATGCAGCATGCTTATATTCTGTGTGCGACTGCGGCTGTATCTGCATACGAAATGCTACATTACCGTGATTTCCAGGAATAAACTGCAACATAGCATTTCGTATGCAGATACAGCTGCAGTCACACACAGAATATAGGCATGCCGCATATCATTTTAATCAGCAGAAGATGCTGGTGCCCCATAGCATACCAAATGCCCTAGACATTTGCCTAGTTTGCCTATGCCTAAGGCTGGCTCTGTCTACGATATAAAATGCAAATAGCAAACATACAAGAGATAAAATATATGTAAACTTATCTTAAAATATGCTGAAACTGCTATTGTTACTAGAGATGTGCACCGGAAATTTTTCGGGTTTTGTGTTTTGGTTTTGGGTTCGGTTCCGCGGCCGTGTTTTGGGTTCGACCGCGTTTTGGCAAAACCTCACCGATTTTTTTTTTGTCGGATTCGGGTGTGTTTTGGATTCGGGTGTTTTTTTCAAAAAACACTAAAAAACAGCTTAAATCATAGAATTTGGGGGTCATTTTGATCCCAAAGTATTATTAACCTCAAAAACCATAATTTACACTCATTTTCAGTCTATTCTGAATACCTCACACCTCACAATATTATTTTTAGTCCTAAAATTTGCACCGAGGTCGCTGGATGACTAAGCTAAGCGACCCTAGTGGCCGACACAAACACCTGGCGCATCTAGGAGTGGCACTGCAGTGTCACGCAGGATGTCCCTTCCAAAAAACCCTCCCCAAACAGCACATGACGCAAAGAAAAAAAGAGGCGCAATGAGGTAGCTGTGTGAGTAAGCTAAGCGACCCTAGTGGCCGACACAAACACCGGGCCCATCTAGGAGTGGCACTGCAGTGTCACGCAGGATGTCCCTTCCAAAAAACCCTCCCCAAACAGCACATGACGCAAAGAAAAAAAGAGGCGCAATGAGGTCGCTGGATGACTAAGCTAAGCGACCCTAGTGGCCGACACAAACACCGGGCCCATCTAGGAGTGGCACTGCAGTGGCACGCAGGATGGCCCTTCCAAAAAACCCTCCCCAAACAGCACATGACGCAAAGAAAAAAAGAGGCGCAATGAGGTAGCTGTGTGAGTAAGCTAAGCGACCCTAGTGGCCGACACAAACACCGGGCCCATCTAGGAGTGGCACTGCAGTGTCACGCAGAATGTCCCTTCCAAAAAACCCTCCCCAAACAGCACATGACGCAAAGAAAAAAAGAGGCGCAATGAGGTAGCTGTGTGAGTAAGATAAGCGACCCTAGTGGCCGACACAAACACCGGGCCCATCTAGGAGTGGCACTGCAGTGGCACGCAGGATGGCCCTTCCAAAAAACCCTCCCCAAACAGCACATGACGCAAAGAAAAAAAGAGGCGCAATGAGGTAGCTGTGTGAGTAAGATAAGCGACCCTAGTGGCCGACACAAACACCGGTCCCATCTAGGAGTGGCACTGCAGTGTCACGCAGGATGTCCCTTCCAAAAAACCCTCCCCAAACAGCACATGACGCAAAGAAAAAAAGAGGCGCAATGAGGTAGCTGTGTGAGTAAGCTAAGCGACCCTAGTGGCCGACACAAACACCTGGCCCATCTAGGAGTGGCACTGCAGTGTCACGCAGGATGTCCCTTCCAAAAAACCCTCCCCAAACAGCACATGACGCAAAGAAAAAAAGAGGCGCAATGAGGTAGCTGTGTGAGTAAGCTAAGCGACCCTAGTGGCCGACACAAACACCTGGCCCATCTAGGAGTGGCACTGCAGTGTCACGCAGGATGTCCCTTCCAAAAAACCCTCCCCAAACAGCACATGACGCAAAGAAAAAAAGAGGCGCAATGAGGTAGCTGTGTGAGTAAGATAAGCGACCCTAGTGGCCGACACAAACACCGGGCCCATCTAGGAGTGGCACTGCAGTGTCACGCAGGATGTCCCTTCCAAAAAACCCTCCCCAAACAGCACATGACGCAAAGAAAAAAAGAGGCGCAATGATGTAGCTGTGTGAGTAAGATAAGCGACCCTAGTGGCCGACACAAACACCGGGCCCATCTAGGAGTGGCACTGCAGTGGCACGCAGGATGGCCCTTCCAAAAAACCCTCCCCAAACAGCACATGACGCAAAGAAAAAAAGAGGCGCAATGAGGTAGCTGTGTGAGTAAGCTAAGCGACCCTAGTGGCCGACACAAACACCTGGCCCATCTAGGAGTGGCACTGCAGTGTCACGCAGGATGTCCCTTCCAAAAAACCCTCCCCAAACAGCACATGACGCAAAGAAAAAAAGAGGCGCAATGAGGTAGCTGTGTGAGTAAGCTAAGCGACCCTAGTGGCCGACACAAACACCTGGCCCATCTAGGAGTGGCACTGCAGTGTCACGCAGGATGTCCCTTCCAAAAAACCCTCCCCAAACAGCACATGACGCAAAGAAAAAAAGAGGCGCAATGAGGTAGCTGTGTGAGTAAGCTAAGCGACCCTAGTGGCCGACACAAACACCTGGCCCATCTAGGAGTGGCACTGCAGTGTCACGCAGGATGTCCCTTCCAAAAAACCCTCCCCAAACAGCACATGACGCAAAGAAAAAAAGAGGCGCAATGAGGTAGCTGTGTGAGTAAGATAAGCGACCCTAGTGGCCGACACAAACACCGGGCCCATCTAGGAGTGGCACTGCAGTGGCACGCAGGATGGCCCTTCCAAAAAACCCTCCCCAAACAGCACATGACGCAAAAAATTAAATTAAGAAAAAATAATTAATTAATTAAATTAAGAAAAATTAAAGAAAAAAGAGGTGCAAGATGGAATTGTCCTTGGGCCCTCCCACCCACCCTTATGTTGTATAAACAGGACATGCACACTTTAACCAACCCATCATTTCAGTGACAGGGTCTGCCACACGACTGTGACTGAAATGACGGGTTGGTTTGGACCCCCACCAAAAAAGAAGCAATTAATCGCTCCTTGCACAAACTGGCTCTACAGAGGCACGATCTCCACCTCATCATCATCCTCCGATATATCACCGTGTACATCCCCCTCCTCACAGATTATCAATTCGTCCCCACTGGAATCCACCATCTCAGCTCCCTGTGTACTTTGTGGAGGCAATTGCTGCTGGTGAATGTCTCCACGGAGGAATTGATTATAATTCATTTTAATGAACATCATCTTCTCCACATTTTCTGGATGTAACCTCGTACGCCGATTGCTGACAAGGTGAGCGGCGGCACTAAACACTCTTTCGGAGTACACACTTGTGGGAGGGCAACTTAGGTAGAATAAAGCCAGTTTGTGCAAGGGCCTCCAAATTGCCTATTTTTCCTGCCAGTATAAGTACGGACTGTGTGACGTGCCTACTTGGATGCGGTCACTCATATAATCCTCCACCATTCTTTCAATGGTGAGAGAATCATATGCAGTGACAGTAGACGACATGTCCGTAATCGTTGTCAGGTCCTTCAGTCCGGACCAGATGTCAGCATCAGCAGTCGCTCCAGACTGCCCTGCATCACCGCCAGCGGGTGGGCTCGGAATTCTGAGCCTTTTCCTCGCACCCCCAGCTGCGGGAGAATGTGAAGGAGGAGATGTTGACAGGTCGCGTTCCGCTTGACTTGACAATTTTGTCACCAGCAGGCTTTGAACCCCAGCAGACTTGTGTCTGCCGGAAAGAGAGATCCAAGGTAGGCTTTAAATCTAGGATCGAGCACGGTGGCCAAAATGTAGTGCTCTGATTTCAACAGATTGACCACCCGTGAATCCTTGTTAAGCGAATTAAGGGCTCCATCCACAAGTCCCACATACCTAGCGGAATCGCTCCGTGTTAGCTCCTCCTTCAATGTCTCCAGCTTCTTCTGCAAAAGCCTGATGAGGGGAATGACCTGACTCAGGCTGGCAGTGTCTGAACTGACTTCACGTGTGGCAAGTTCAAAGGGCATCAGAACCTTGCACAATGTTGAAATCATTCTCCACTGCGCTTGAGACAGGTGCATTCCACCTCCTATATCGTGCTCAATTGTATAGGCTTGAATGGCCTTTTGCTGCTCCTCCAACCTCTGAAGCATATAGAGGGTTGAATTCCACCTCGTTACCACTTCTTGCTTCAGATGATGGCAGGGCAGGTTCAGTTGTTTTTGGTGGTGCTCCAGTCTTCTGTACGTGGAGCCTGTACGCCGAAAGTGTCCCGCAATTCTTCTGGCCACCGACAGCATCTCTTGCACGCCCCTGTCGTTTTTTAAAAAATTCTGCACCACCAAATTCAAGGTATGTGCAAAACATGGGACGTGCTGGAATTTGCCCATATTTAATGCACACACAATATTGCTGGCGTTGTCCGATGCCACAAATCCACAGGAGAGTCCAATTGGGGTAAGCCATTCCGCGATGATCTTCCTCAGTTGCCGTAAGAGGTTTTCAGCTGTGTGCGTATTCTGGAAAGCGGTGATACAAAGCGTAGCCTGCCTAGGAAAGAGTTGGCGTTTGCGAGATGCTGCTGTTCTTGCGGCGGGAGTCCATACATCTACCCAGTGGGCTGTCACAGTCATATAGTCCTGACCCTGCCCTGCTCCACTTGTCCACATGTCCGTGGTTAAGTGGACATTGGGTACAACTGCATTTTTTAGGACACTGGTGAGTCTTTTTCTGACGTCCGTGTACATTCTCGGTATCGCCTGCCTAGAGAAGTGGAACCTAGATGGTATTTGGTAACGGGGGCACACTACCTCAAGAAATTGTCTAGTTCCCTGTGAACTAACGGCGGATACCGGACGCACGTCCAACACCAACATAGTTGTCAAGGCCTCAGTTATCCGCTTTGCAGCAGGATGACTGCTGTGATATTTCATCTTCCTCGCAAAGGACTGTTGGACAGTCAATTGCTTACTGGAAGTAGTACAAGTGGGCTTACGACTTCCCCTCTGGGATGACCATCGACTCCCAGCAGCAACAACAGCAGCGCCAGCAGCAGTAGGCGTTACACGCAAGGATGCATCGGAGGAATCCCAGGCAGGAGAGGAATCGTCAGAATTGCCAGTGACATGGCCTGCAGGACTATTGGCATTCCTGGGGAAGGAGGAAATTGACACTGAGGGAGTTGGTGGGGTGGTTTGCGTGAGCTTGGTTACAAGAGGAAGGGATTTACTGGTCAGTGGACTGCTTCCGCTGTCACCCAAAGTTTTTGAACTTGTCACTGACTTATTATGAATGCGCTGCAGGTGACGTATAAGGGAGGATGTTCCGAGGTGGTTAACGTCCTTACCCCTACTTATTACAGCTTGACAAAGGGAACACACGGCTTGACACCTGTTGTCCGCATTTCTGGTGAAATACCTCCACACCGAAGAGCTGATTTTTTTGGTATTTTCACCTGGCATGTCAACGGCCATATTCCTCCCACGGACAACAGGTGTCTCCCCGGGTGCCTGACTTAAACAAACCACCTCACCATCAGAATCCTCCTGGTCAATTTCCTCCCCAGCGCCAGCAACACCCATATCCTCCTCATCCTGGTGTACTTCAACACTGACATCTTCAATCTGACTATCAGGAACTGGACTGCGGGTGCTCCTTCCAGCACTTGCAGGGGGCATGCAAATAGTGGAAGGCGCATGCTCTTCACGTCCAGTGTTGGGAAGGTCAGGCATCGCAAACGACACAATTGGACTCTCCTTGTGGATTTGGGATTTCAAAGAACGCACAGTTCTTTGCGGTGCTTTTGCCAGCTTGAGTCTTTTCAGTTTTCTAGCGAGAGGCTGAGTGCTTCCATCCTCATGTGAAGCTGAACCACTAGCCATGAACATAGGCCAGGGCCTCAGCCGTTCCTTGCCACTCCGTGTGGTAAATGGCATATTGGCAAGTTTACGCTTCTCCTCCGACAATTTTATTTTAGGTTTTGGAGTCCTTTTTTTTCTGATATTTGGTGTTTTGGATTTGACATGCTCTGTACTATGACATTGGGCATCGGCCTTGGCAGACGACGTTGCTGGCATTTCATCGTCTCGGCCATGACTAGTGGCAGCAGCTTCAGCACGAGGTGGAAGTGGATCTTGATCTTTCCCTAATTTTGGAACCTCAACTTTTTTGTTCTCCATATTTTATAGGCAGAACTAAAAGGCACCTCAGGTAAACAATGGAGATGGATGGATTGGATACTAGTATACAATTATGGACGGACTGCCACGGTTAGGTGGTATAAAAAAACCACGGTTAGGTGGTATATATTATAATAATAATACAATTATGGATGGACGGACTGCCTGCCGACTGCCGACACAGAGGTAGCCACAGCCGTGAACTACCGCACTGTACACTGGTTGATAAAGAGATAGTAGTATACTCGTAACAACTAGTATGACACTATGACGACGGTATAAAGAATGAAAAAAAAACCACGGTTAGGTGGTATATATTATAATAATAATACAATTATGGATGGACGGACTGCCTGCCGACTGCCGACACAGAGGTAGCCACAGCCGTGAACTACCGCACTGTACACTGGTTGATAAAGAGATAGTAGTATACTCGTAACAACTAGTATGACACTATGACGACGGTATAAAGAATGAAAAAAAAACCACGGTTAGGTGGTATATATTATAATAATAATACAATTATGGATGGACGGACTGCCTGCCGACTGCCGACACAGAGGTAGCCACAGCCGTGAACTACCGCACTGTACACTGGTTGATAAAGAGATAGTAGTATACTCGTAACAACTAGTATGACACTATGACGACGGTATAAAGAATGAAAAAAAAACCACGGTTAGGTGGTATATATTATAATAATAATACAATTATGGATGGACGGACTGCCTGCCGACTGCCGACACAGAGGTAGCCACAGCCGTGAACTACCGCACTGTACACTGGTTGATAAAGAGATAGTAGTATACTCGTAACAACTAGTATGACACTATGACGACGGTATAAAGAATGCAAAAAAAACCACAGTTAGGTGGTATATATTATAATAATAATACAATTATGGATGGACGGACTGCCTGCCGACTGCCGACACAGAGGTAGCCACAGCCGTGAACTACCGCACTGTACACTGGTTGATAAAGAGATAGTAGTATACTCGTAACAACTAGTATGACACTATGACGGTATAAAGAATGAAAAAAAAACCACGGTTAGGTGGTATATATTATAATAATAATACAATTATGGATGGACGGACTGCCTGCCGACTGCCGACACAGAGGTAGCCACAGCCGTGAACTACCGCACTGTACACTGGTTGATAAAGAGATAGTAGTATACTCGTAACAATTAGGATGACACTATGACGGTATAAAGAATGAAAAAAAAACCACGGTTAGGTGGTAGGTATATAATAATAAATAATACAATTCTGGTCGGACGGACTGCCTGCCGTGTGCCGACACAGAGGTAGCTACAGCCGTGAACTACCGCACTGTACACTGGTTGATAAAGAGATAGTAGTATACTCGTAACAATTAGGATGACACTATGACGGTATAAAGAATGAAAAAAAAACCACGGTTAGGTGGTAGGTATATAATAATAAATAATACAATTCTGGTCGGACGGACTGCCTGCCGTGTGCCGACACAGAGGTAGCCACAGCCGTGAACTACCGCACTGTACACTGGTTGATAAAGAGATAGTAGTATACTCGTAACAATTAGGATGACACTATGACGGTATAAAGAATGAAAAAAAAACCACGGTTAGGTGGTAGGTATATAATAATAAATAATACAATTCTGGTCGGACGGACTGCCTGCCGTGTGCCGACACAGAGGTAGCCACAGCCGTGAACTACCGCACTGTACACTGGTTGATAAAGAGATAGTAGTATACTCGTAACAATTAGGATGACACTATGACGGTATAAAGAATGAAAAAAAAACCACGGTTAGGTGGTAGGTATATAATAATAAATAATACAATTCTGGTCGGACGGACTGCCTGCCGTGTGCCGACACAGAGGTAGCCACAGCCGTGAACTACCGCACTGTACACTGGTTGATAAAGAGATAGTAGTATACTCGTAACAATTAGGATGACACTATGACGGTATAAAGAATGAAAAAAAAACCACGGTTAGGTGGTAGGTATATAATAATAAATAATACAATTCTGGTCGGACGGACTGCCTGCCGTGTGCCGACACAGAGGTAGCCACAGCCGTGAACTACCGCACTGTACTGTGTCTGCTGCTAATATAGACTGGTTGATATTTAAAGAGATATTAGTAGTATACAACAATACTATACTGGTGGTCAGGCACTGGTCACCACTCCTGCAGCAAAAGTGTGCACTGTTAATTAATATAATTGTACTCCTGGCTCCTGCTAACAACCTGCAGTGCTCCCCAGTCTCCCCCACAATTAATTATAAGCTTTTAATTTATACATTGATGACTGTGCAGCACACTGGGCTGAGCTGAGTGCACACAGACTGAGTCACACTGTGTGACTGACTGTGCTGTGTATCGTTTTTTTTTTCAGGCAGAGAACGGATATAGCAGAGAGAAGTGAACGGATATATTATATTAAATAAAAGTTAACTAGCAACTGCACTGGTCACTGACTGTGGTAAACTAACTCTGTCTGCGACTCTGCACAATCTCTCTCTATCTAATCTATCTATCTCTATTCTAATGGAGAGGACGCCAGACACGTCCTCTCCCTATCAATCTCAATGCACGAGTGAAAATGGCGGCGACGCGCGGCTCCTTATATAGAATCCGAGTCTCGCGATAGAATCCGAGCCTCGCGAGAATCCGACAGCGTCATGATGACGTTCGGGCGCGCTCGGGTTAACCGAGCAAGGCGGGAAGATCCGAGTCGCTCGGACCCGTGGAAAAAAAAGTGAAGTTCGTGCGGGTTCGGATTCAAAGAAACCGAACCCGCTCATCTCTAATAATGTAATTTAATTTTCCCAAGAAAAGGTCAAAGATTTTAAAGTTCTTAAAATATGACTAAGCACAGGTTTTATTTTTGCAGGGATCAAATTTAAACAAGGAAACACCCTATAATGAATAATGCATATTTTTGAATGTGGTATCACTCCTGTTATCCTGACAGGAAAACCTCCAGTCTAACTATAAATCTGCATAACTCTGTGATCTGCACATACCACAGAACTGAGCTACAGTATGAGGAAGTCAGGTTCCGTTTTTAAAAATTTACCTTACGAGCACATACTGGGCCTGATTCTATTTCGCATGGAAAGTGGCTGCACTTGCTATAGCTAATAGGGTGTGGTTCATCAAATCGACAGTGTCTAGGTCGACAATGTTTAGGTCGACCACTATAGGTCGACAGTCACTAGGTCGACATGGATGGAAGGTCGACAGGGTTTCTAGGTCGACATGTGCTAGGTCGACAGGTCTAAAGGTCGACATGAGGATTTTTTTTCTTATGTTGTTTTCTTCGTAGAGTGACCGGGATCCCAAATTAGTGCACCGCGTTCCCTCGCATGGCTCGCTTCGCTCGCCATGCTTTGGGCATGGTGCCTTCGCTCCGCTACCGCTTCGCTCAGCACACTTTACCGTTCCAATCGTAGTCCACGTGGATCGTTAAGTATGAAAAAATTAAAAAAAAGGAAAAAAATGTGAAAAACTCATGTCGACCTTTAGACCTGTCGACTTAGCACATGTCAACCTAGAAACCCTGTCGACCTAGTGACTGTCGACCTATAGTGGTCGACCTAAACATTGTCGACCTAGACACTGTCGATCTTCAGACCGGATCCCAGCTAATACATCCTCTGCTACGGGTAGCCTGATTTACTACCGTGTGCTAATGTGAGGATGTGCCAAATCTATGATCACTTGGCGCAGTCATGGAGGGTGAATCCAGTCACAGTCAGTGGCTGCAATCACCATCATAAGTGTCATTAGTATCAGCCCCATACTAGGCGAAACAGGCTTCCCAACCCCATACACACAGCACAGAATAGCACAGAGCTTTAGTGACACACCCAATGGACAGGATAGTTCCACACACTCTGACTGTTGCTCTCTAATTGCCATCCAAAGCCCCCGATTTCTAAGGAACAACAGATCCAGACAAGTTTCACTTTCACATGACTCAAAATAGGACAGACATACAAAAATGCATAAATTCACATCTGCCCAATGCGCTGTATGCACTTGCCATTTGCATCTGTGCACAGAGTTTTTCCACCCTGTGCCGCCCGTCTCCTAAACATGTGACGTCATGACATCATAATGGCACCAACATCAGGAAGAAGAGCGCTGCTTGGAGCATCGTTTCCACATCACCATCACTAGTGTGTATATGCACTTGTACTATAGCATATGATTTTTTTTTTTAATTGGTTCCCATGAATGGGTGTGTAGGGGCCAATAGCGGCTCCAGAGGTGGGGCTGCAGCAAAGTTCAAACTTCTAATGGCGGAGCCACACCAACTGCCAGCGAGTCCCGGGTGGTAGTTGGTGTGGCAGCCCTGTTTAAATTTTGGCCTCTGGAACCACCACTGGTAGGAGCAACAGTGCATTACTATGCTCGGGGTCTCCAATGCTGTTAGAATGTCTCTAATCTGGTGTATATTCATAAGGCCTATCCCTATTTCACAGACCAAAAATCCATGTCATATCAAAGATATACTGACCCTCTGTTGGTCTTCTGTTGTCAGTGGGACATAGATCAGATAATGTCACGGCTGTAGCTGTTTGTGAACCCGAACTAGAACTGGACGCTGGGTCTGGTCTTGAGCGCTGTGGACAGAACTTGGCGGGCTTAATGAATGATCTGCTCATGCAGACGTGGCAGGTTGGCAAAAGAGATCGGAGTTGAAGGTGACCAGCTATGGGGAACTGGAACACTGGTGGTGTGAGCCTCCAGTGCAATAGGTAGCTAGGTAGTCACCAGAGCTGAGAGTCTTATAAAGACTGGTGAATGTCAGAATGCGCCGGGAGGAGTCAGCAATGCAGGGAAGAGGAATGCTGGATGGAACCAGCATGGCCAGGTTTCCAAATGCTGGACAGAACCAGCGAAGTATCTGGCAGAAGGCTGGGCGTAACCAGCACAGCAGGGTTTTCCGGAGGCTGGACGGAACCAGCAGGGTAGTTTGCAGAGAATGCTGATTGAGTCAGCAAGGCAGGTTTTCCTAATGCTGGGCGGAACCAGCAGGGTAGTTTGCAGAGAATGCTGATGGAGTCAGAAAGGTAGGTTTTCCTGATGCTGGGCGGAACCAACAGAGTAGTTTGCACTGCAGAGAATGCTGATGGAGTCAGCAAGGCATGTTTTCCAGAAGCTGAACGCTACTGTGACAGCGCAGTAGGTTTTCCGGATGCTGAGCGATGCTGTACCAGCATAGGCGTGCGCAGAAAATTTTATTAGGGGGTGCACCGTCGGAGGAGCGTGTCTAGCACCGCCTATTGGCACACACTGCAATATAAATCACATACCACAAGGGGCGTGGCCTCTGCAAATAGGGGCATGTCAACATGACACGCCACCTGTTTCTCATCACTCTGGGAGCATTCTTTTCCATTCCATATGCACCTTACCTACAGTACGGTGGTTTCTGAATACGGGGAACCTCTGAGGAAATGTATCTTCCCTGGGCAGACAGCGTCTTCAGTCAGTAATCACTATTCATATAGGAAATTACATAGTCCAAAAGATGCCTTGTATAGGAATATCATCATCATGCAACAGAGGTTCAACCAGACTCATGTCACCTCCTGCCCCCTGCATCTCTCAGTCACACTATCATCTCCTGCCTGCGTCTTTCAGCTACACCATCTCCTCCTCTCCCTGCGTCGTCTCTCAGCCATACCATCATCCCCTCCCTGCATCATCTCTCATCTATACCATGATCTTCTGCCTGCGCCTCCCTGCCACGACATCATCTCCCACCTGCATCTCTCACCATCCACCTGACTTTGGTTCTCTCAGTCTCACCCTTCACTCTGTGCCTCTCAGCCTCCCACCATTCATTCTGTCTTTCAGCCTTGAACCCTTCACTCTGTGTCTTTCAGCTTCCACCTCCGTTTATTTTGTGTCTAGTGCTGCTTACACACAATGCCCACAGTAGTAATGCCCCTTACACAATGCCCACCGTAGTTGTGCCCGTTACACAATGCCAGTAGTAGTAGTGCTCCTTGCACAATGTCAATATTAGTAGTGCCCCTTACACAATGCTCACAGTAGTTGTGCCCCTTACACAATAACCATAGTAATAGTGCCCTTTACACAATGCCCATAGTAATAGTGCCCTTTACACAATACCCATAGTAGTAATGCCCCTTGCACAATGGCCCTCATTCTGAGTTGTTCGCTCTGTAATTTTCTTCGCATCGCAGCGATTTTCCGCTAATTGCGCATGCGCAATGTCTGCACTGCGACTGCGCCAAGTAAATTTGCTATGCAGTTAGGTATTTTACTCACAGCATTACAAGGTTTTTTCTTCGTTCTGGTGATCGGAGTGTGATTGACAGGAAGTGGGTGTTTCTGGGCGGAAACTGGCCGTTTTATGGGTGTGTGTGAAAAAACGCTACCGTTTCTGGGAAAAACGCGGGAGTGTCTGGAGAAACGGAGGAGTGTCTGGGCGAACGCTGGGTGTGTTTGTGACATCAAACCAGGAACGAAACTGACTGAACTGATCGCAGTGGCAGAGTAAGTGTCGAGCTACTCAGAAACTGCTTAGAAATTTCTAATCGCAATTTTGAGAATCTTTCGTTCGCAATTTTGCTATGCTAAGATTCACTCCCAGTAGGCGGCGGCTTAGCGTGTGCAATGCTGCTAAAAGCAGCTTGCGAGCAAACAACTCGGAATGAGGGCCAATATCCACAGTAGTAATGCTCCTTACACAATGCCCATAGTAGTAGTGCCCCTTACACAATCCCCGGGTCGCTGTGCAGCCTGAAAGGGGCCAGTTGAAATAATCCAGGTCAAGCGACCCGGATTTCAACTCTGGTAGCCACCAGGGTTAAAGACGGCTTCAACGCAAGTCGTGGTGCAGTGTGATCGGGTACGCCGGGTTGATGTGACCAGCACCTGTTAGCACTATAGGAAGAGGTGGCACTTGGAGATCATCTCATCTACGAGCACTGCCTCCGCATGCATTAGTGGTGACGTCACCAACCTGGCAATATGCCGGGTTGGGCCGCCGCCTGAAATGGGTCTCTTGTCCGGTCGCACCTGGGATGTACGCGTGTGCAAATCCTGGGTGCGACCTGGTATATGCGGTCTAAAAAGGGGTATAAGCAGGAGCCATAAACCAGATCAATTAAAGATATTACTGTAAACTGCTACAATCATAGGGCTCAATCCAATTAGCCGCGATGATCTTGTGAGTGCGAGTCATTGAGGCAGTAGTCTCACTTTACAGCGGCCCAAACTTGCACAAATGTGTTTGCCACCACATAGGGCTCCAAGCAATTTTGTATAAGAAAAGTGTGAAATCGGGTTCCATTGCTGGTGTTGAAACGCCACAATGGCACATCACACCCTTCGTGGCTAATTGGATTGGCCCCATATTGTGACAAAAGAAAAAATCTGTATCACGGCCACTGAGCACCAGTAATAAAAATTTATGGAAGTAAATGTGTATATCCTTTTATATATATATATATATATATATATATATATATATACTAGGTGCTTCATCGCGCCCTACGGGCGCTCTTCACACCGTCGGAAGGGGCTGCGCCCCCTTAACCCCTGCACGTCTTTCTGTGGTTCAATATTTGTATTATATGGCGGTGCTAGTTTTGTTAGTGGTTAAATATTGGACGACGAAAGGGCGTCTGATGGTGAAGGTGGTGTAGCCCCTTGCGACGGCGTGAACAGCGCCTGCAGGGCACAGTGTGCAGAATGTAGCGGTTGGGGGGGAGCTCAGATGAGGCAGGGTGTCTGTAGATGCTGCGGGTGGAGGGGGGGCGGATGCGGGGGGGGGGGGTGAGGGACCTATAACTATGTGATTGTATGTGTAACAATATATAGGACACGGATAAGGATGTATGTGGTATAGACATAACCGCATGAAGAGGTATATGGTGTCATTAGACACAGAGGGGAGTGCTGGTACAATGAGGAACAGGGGCAGCTGTGTCCTGTCTGTACACTGTCTGATCCTTCAGGTGAGAAACGCGAGTACGTGACGCATGCGAGCGCTGTGCGCGGCCACACGCCTCAGGTGCACCAGTCCCCTCTGCATGCGCTATCTGCGCGGCCCCCTTAGATGCAGGAGGAGTGGACGGGGCCTCGCGCTCCTCCCAGGGCCAATGGGCGTGGCCAGCGCAGTCACATGCTCGGTGGGTGAGTGGTGCAGGGAGGGCTATGAAAGCCATCTGCTGCGCCACCCGTCCCTCATAAATGTGTATGGTGGCGGCAGCAGTTGTTGTTGTTCCCCCAGCGCCGCGGGCGGGGAATCAGAGTAGAGGCGGATGTAGATCTCATGGGGCTCTAGGCAAGACACCAATTTGGAGCCCCATCTTCCTCACTGGATAGGTGTGGGCACTGGGATAGGTGTGGGCACGGGAATAGGTGTGGGCACTGGGATAGGTGTGGGCGCTGGGATAGGTGTGGGCGCTGGAATAGGTGTGGGCACTGGGACAGGTGTGGGCACTGGGACCAGTGTGGGCACTGGGATAGGTGTGGGCACGTGATAGGTGTGGGCACGTGATAGGTGTGGGCACTGGGAGAGGTGTGGGCATGGGATAGGTGTGGGCACCGGATAGGTGTGGGGTCTGGTAGAGGTGTGGGCACGGGACAGGTGTGGGCGCTGTAATAGGTGTGGGCACTGGGATAGGTGTGGGCACGTGATAGATGTGGGCGCTGGGATAAGTGTTGGCACGTGATAGGTGTGGGCGCTGGGATAGGTGTGGGCACGTGATAGGTGTGGGCACGTGATAGGTGTGGGCGCTGGGATAGGTGTGGGCGCTGGGATAGGTGTGGGTGCTGGGATAGGTGTGGGCACGTGATAGGTGTGGGCGCTGGGATAGGTGTGGGTGCTGGGATAGGTGTAGGCACTGGGATAGGTGTGGGCGCTGGGATAGGTGTGGGCGCTGGAACAGGTGTGGGCACGTGATAGGTGTGGGTGCTGGGATAGGTGTGGGCACGTAATAGGTGTGGGCGCTGGGATAGGTGTGGGCGCTGGGCAATGGGATAGGTGTGGGCACGGGGGTGGTGTGGGCACTGGGATAGGTGTGGGCACGGGAGAGGTGTGGGCACTGGGATAGGTGTGGGACAGGAGAGGTGTGGGCAAGGGATAGGTGTGGACACTGGGATTGATGTGGGCACGGAGAGGTGTGGGCACGGAGAGGTGTGGGCACGGGGGAGGTGTGGGCACTGGGATAGGTGTGGGCACGGGAGAGGTGTGGGCACTGGGATAGGTGTGGGCACTGGGATAGGTGTGGGCACTGGGATAGATGTGGGCACGGGAGAGGTGTGGGCACTGGGATAGGTGTGGGCACGGGAGAGGTGTGGGCATGGGAGAGGTGTGGGCACTGGGATAGGTGTGGGCACATAATAGGTGTGGGCGCTGGGATAGGTGTGGGCGCTGGGCAATGGGATAGGTGTGGGCACGGGGGAGGTGTGGGCACTGGGATAGGTGTGGGCACGGGGGAGGTGTGGGCACTGGGATAGTTGTGGGACAGGAGAGGTGTGGGCAAGGGATAGGTGTGGGCACTGGTATTGATGTGGGCATGGGAGAGGTGTGGGCATGGGATAGGTGTGGGCACGGGAGAGGTGTGGGCACTGGGATAGGTGTGGGCACTGGGATAGGTGTGGGCACTGGGATAGGTGTAGGCAATGGGATAGGAGTGGGCACGGGAGAGGTGTGGGCACTGGGATAGGTGTGGGCACTGGGATAGGTGTGGGCACTGGGATAGGTGTGGGCACGGGAGAGGTGTGGGCACTGGGAGAGGTGTGGGCATGGGAGAGGTGTGGGCACTGGGATAGGTGTGGGCACGGGATAGGTGTGGGCACTGGGATAGATGTGGGCACGGGAGAGGTGTGGGCAC
Organism: Pseudophryne corroboree; assembly: GCF_028390025.1. Lineage (NCBI taxonomy): Eukaryota > Metazoa > Chordata > Amphibia > Anura > Myobatrachidae > Pseudophryne > Pseudophryne corroboree. The sequence continues at coordinate 77,647,984 of NC_086450.1, read as the reverse complement.
TGGGAGAGGTGTGGGCATGGGAGAGGTGTGGGCACTGGGATAGGTGTGGGCACGGGATAGGTGTGGGCACTGGGATAGGTGGGATGGGGGCAGGCATGGGAACACTGACCTATAGTTGCTGCACTCTGCTTGGCCTGCCCACCGACAGCAGCTCCTAAACACACCGACAGCAGCATCGTGAGCAGACCCTCAGGCTTCGGCTGCGGCTCCAATGTGGCGGGGACATGTAGCTACAGGGCGGCGGGAGAGGACTGGAGGCCGGCGTCTGTGTCACTGAGCCAAGGATCTGCGGTGGTAACAGAATCCCGTCTGTGAGGAGTCGGCGGGAGGACCCAGACAGGACCCGGCCACAGAGCCCCGTGCCGTGTGCTCTCCCGGCTGTAGAGATGGGAGGAGCCAACACTGAGAAAAGCCCCGCCTGCAGCGCCCGGTTTTCGTGATCCTTACTGCAGGCGGGACCCGGGTGTGGAGGGGCTGTCTCTGCGGCTGCCGAATTGCCATCTCCCAGGCCAGTGGGGGAATCCAGCAACAGCTTAGAGATGGAGAAAGCCTCAGAGAATTACAGCCGGTGTGAGGAGGAATGAATACCATTAGGTACCACTGTGACGTAGGACAATCTCCTATATAATGTGCCTGGCCCTGTAACGCGAGCTCAGACGCTGTACATGTGATGGGCTCTGTGACTCCGCCCACCGCTGTGACTCCACCCAGCGTTAGAGGGCCAGGCACAGACAAGGCAAATATATAGGAGATATATATATATATATATATATATATATATGTGTAAGCTTGCAAAAAACAGTGGCATTTGGAGACTTTAAATAGGTGAAAGTGCCAGTCCATAGCACTGTCTATATATATATATATATATATGTGTATATATATATATATATATAGGCAAGAACCCACAGTACTCATACATCCGCGGTGCCAGTGGTATTGTGACCACACTATTTAAATAAAAAATCATACAAATTCAGCACTCACCTAATATTAACACTTCAAACTGTAATTCATCTGAATTCAGGGAATGTTAGTTCCAAAATATTGCAATAGTTTGTTAAGCTGACCAGCCCCTTCACGGCCTTCCCATTTGGTCAGTCCCTACACTGACTTACACAAATCTGAGCAATGCTCACAGGCATCTTTTGGATTTTAAATGCACTGCATGCTTATATCATGTGTTTAGGCCCTGTCCCACTCTTTTAAAGAGACAGGAACCACACCCAAGCATATCAGTAAAAACACCTGGGGAATTTCTTAACATTTAATTTACATATGGACAATAGGGGTGCAAGAAAGAGTGTGACCACCCCTATTGTCCATATGTAAATAACAGGGAACTAACATTCCCTGAATTCAGATGAATTACAGTTTGAAGTGTTAATATTAGGTGAGTGCTGAATTTGTATGATTTTTTATTTAAATAGTGTGGTCACTCACAATACCACTGGCAGCGCGGATGTATGAGTGCTGTGGGTTCTTGCCTATTGTTTATATAAAATTTTTGTGGTCACACTCTTTCTTGCACCCCTATTGTCCATATGTAAATTAAATGTTAAGAAATTCCCCAGGTGTTTTTACTGATATGCTTGGGTGTGGTTCCTGTCTCTTTAAAAGAGTGGGACAGGGCCTAAACACATGATATAAGCATGCAGTGCATTTAAAATCCAAAAGATGCCTGTGAGCATTGCTCAGATTTGTGTAAGTCAGTGTAGGGACTGACCAAATGGGAAGGCCGTGAAGGGGCTGGTCAGTGTCAAAGTCAGAAAAATATTTCTATGCACGCTACCATATTTGCACCGCACACAGGTCCGTGCTGCGCATGCGTACGCTCTCCCGTACGTGCGCATACTCACAGTCGCGGGCACCCGCAGGCGCATGGTATGCGTATTTACGGTAGAGTTTATGCGATCATAGCGTGCGACTCAATCATTACATATTTTCACTAATAATGTATTTTGTAGATCATGGTCCCTTTGATAGATTCTGAAAGTTTGGTTAATATAGAATGTTCATGAACAGAGGAATCCCTCTTTGTTTAATACGAAGGGTCAGATAAGAGTAATACAGTGGTGTTTAGTATCCATCGGAAGAATATTTAATTAGAAATATTCCGGTGTTGGTTTGGAGCAGATCAATCGCTCGTGCGAATAGTTATGGACATAAGAAGTTTATGAACATTTACTTTATTTGCACTTTATTACCCATGCGGCGGGAAACTCAGTTTCCCTCCCACCTGAGCAGTTGGAAATAGTCACAGCCCACCTGTATGAATCAACCTATGACCTTTTGTTATAATGCGAAGCCGAATTCCTGTGTCCAATGAACAATGAGATTGTAGGGACCATTGAATTGTATTGTGTGTGGAGCATAAATAGCAGGCCGACCATATCCAACTTCACTCTCTTCAACGGTTCTCATTGCTGATAATCGGGAGCTGGATATCGAGGCGCATGCGATTGTTCCCCTTGTGCGTAAGTTTTCTCAGTAATCATATTGTCTTACTGTGAGCCATTTCTCTCTCTCTCCCTCTCTTCTCTTTCTCTCGTATTTTCCCTTGATTAGACTTGAATAGTATAGTATTGTATTTCCTGTGTAGTTATCTGGTTAGTTGGTTTATGTTATACTGTAGTGTATGCTTTGTACTGTGATTCTTTTTGCAAGTAATAGTCATAATACATATAATAGGTTTCGGACCCTAAGCCAGGTATCTGTGTATTCTTTATAGTGTTAAGTATTCTCTGAGCGTCGGTGACGCTCAAGCAGCTTTGTAGGTAATCAGGTTACACAAGGTTGCACTTACACATTGTCTCCACACTAAGGTTTACTGTGTATTTCATTGCTGAAGGTATAGATATAAAGGTTTAACGTTGTGAGCGTCTGCATCGCTGGTGATCTCCTCGTGGTCCCGAGCGCTGCTACGCTATAGCGAATCATTACGATAAGTCAACAGCCAATATTCTGCCTGCCTGCGATCACTTGGCCGTGAGTGAACGTGACGCCTGAGCGTCTCGATCACGGCTAAGCGATCGATACGCAACTTGCGTACCCTTACGGTACTTCTTACGTAGATAGCGTACAGTGTTCTTAGACCTCATAAAGGGTTATATACACGATAAAAATTTAGCTTTATCAATTGGCGGCTCGTCCTGTCCTTCACATATCTGCACTAGGTAGATCAGCAGACATTATCCCTCAGCAAAGGGCGGGAGGTTGTCTCGTAGTGCTGACGGGATAAGCGTCTGCTTCGCTTAGATAAAAGAGTGCTGAAGGAATCCGGGAACCGGAGGTAAGAACAAAACGCTAGTGTCTTTTAAAACTGTATTTTTCTGTCTTGCGTACACACGCACGCACACATATATCTGCATTTCTTTTCTTTTTTCATTTTCGTATATCACTCTCCTGTCTGCCAGTTTTATAGTCGATAGAAGTGCTAAAAAAAGATTTGCTGTTATTTCATAGTTTAAGAGTAAAGGTAATATAGTTAAAAGATAGACAAACACACAGTTTTGCCTGGGAGATAAGCCGAAGTCAGTGTGTTGTGTGGTAGATGACCAGGGATCATCTACATTGATAAAAAAATAAATTGTGTTACGGTGGATCTTTGCTTTGCGTACACGTGTCCCTAACAAAAGACTTGTGTACGCAATCCAAAGGCGGACGCACGCAGCGTACATTACGCAACGGAGCGTCCGGTTATGCCCACGTAGCTCAAGTCACGATAAGTTGATTTTTAACGCAACGCGATAAGTAACGCAAAGCGGTAAATAGCGCCACAGGCGATAAATAACGCAAGTCTATTTTTGGAAATCCAAAATTTAAATTAACAGATCCTGCTCCTAATTGGTAACACAGCTGGGCTAAAGAAAAATTTCTGCGCAGAAATAGAAATAGAAGCAAAAGTGTACATGTGATGAGTGAGTGTTTTTGTATTACATAAGTTTATATAACTTAAAGGTTGAACCACAAGAAAAGTCGAGTACTCGTGAGGTACACGCGTGTAAGTGACGTGCACGGTGGCTAGGGAGGCATCCTTGGTTAAACATAATATTTGAGCATTAGAGTATAGCGGACCAGTATAGAACAAGACCAGGAGGTCGTACAGAACAAGACCAGGAGGTCATAACAGACCAGGAGGTCCAGGTACAGTAAACAGGGAAGTCCGCTATACAGTTCAGAGGCACAACACCGAGAAGGGTTGGTGCAAGACCCATATAGGCCGTACAAGCTCTGGCTGAAGGAATTCGCAGTCGTAAGTTTCGATTCCATTGGTCTTTCTGTACACAAGCTTAGTTGTTTGTGTACTGAACGACTGGACCGCACGTAATTGTGTACAGTAGTTAGTAATCTGACCTAGTACCATTAGAGTAAAGGGGTCACAAACGCTATTTGTACATTCTGACGTGATTTGTGTAATTTTTTATTTTTCAAGAAGGGAAGTTCGCTGGTCACTCAGGAACTATCTGACAAACCTCACCTTTACTGGAAAGAGTAAGTGTTCTGCGGATAACCCTCACATGTTCCAGTAAACAACGGTTTTTATAGGTGCCCTGGGTCGAGTACGCCAGCACCATATCGGTGTGATCAGGTCGTATTGGTCGGCGTGGGCGAGTGAGTGGGGTACTCGGTAAACCGCCACCGTCGGCCTATTGTGAACAATCTGGTTTTCTGTAAGGGTTCGCTGAAGACCTTGATATAGAGATCAGAGGTAGAGCAAGCAACGCCTGCAGAGTTATGGGGGCCAGTTGTTCAGGTAGGGGGCGATCAACCTCGGTTCGGGTTGATTCAGTGGTCCGACCAATTGGGTCGGCCAGGTATATCATGTGTGAGAAATATGGAAGTCACACAGAGGTTTTATGTGATGAATGGGAGAGAATGACGGTACAAGACCGGGAGAAATTCCCAAGAATAGGTAGCTTCAGCCCAGAGGTGTTACAAAATTTAAGGAGGAGGATATGTCTCATAAAATCAACAAAGAGACGAGTTCAGCATTATGATTATTTACAGTTGTGGCAACAGGAAGGTGAGATACAGAGAGGTTTGGCTCAGGCGGCAGGATCTGGCTCTAACAGAAAACTAATTGCCACGGCCCCGCCGCCACCATATATATCAGGAGAGAAGTTGATTACGGAGAAAGACGCACTAAGGGGTAACACAAAATCACTTAGTAACGGTGTAAATGTTAATGATAATGTTAACCCATTAACCCATGCAAGTATTAACCCGTGCAAGTTGTACCCTGTTTTGAACTTTCCTCAGGAGTGTGATCAAGAGGACGAAGCGACAACGATTTCAGCGCTCTCTCTAGCAGCCACCATAGCAGAGACCACAGTAGGCACAGCAACACCCACGAGATTAGTAAAGGCCCCTAGCGGAGGGATAGGTGAGGTCATATCAACTGGTAAGTACGGCACCATGCATTATGCTGAGACTATTTCACCACAAGCTGTAGAATCTACACAGAATGAGGTTGTTAGAATTACTCCTGTTAGGGTAATAGCAGTTCCCAATGGGAAAACAGATGTATCAGGAGCCACTCCCATAAGGAACATTGCCATGTACAGCCCATTTTCCCGAATGGAATTAAGGACCATAGTGTCTGAATTCCCTGACCCTAGAAAAGATTTAGTTGCCAGCCAAAAATACATCACAGACTTAGGAAACACTTTAGAGCCCAATAATAAAGATTGGCAGATATTGCTAAAAGTTTGTTTACCCTCCAATGTCGACTCAGCTCAATTTTTAGCTGATTGTGGACTAGATCTGGATGTACCTCTTACAGATGTGTACAACAAAGATAACGTAAGAAGGATAAACTTACAGTTAAAGGAGCAATTCCCAGCAGTTGTTAAATGGAACAAAATATTTTCCATTAAACAAAAAGAGTCAGAAACAGCTGCAGAATATTTTCACCGGGCACTATTAGAAATGGCAAAGTACACTGGTATAGAGGACATTAGGACAAATCCAAACCATCGAGAAATAGCAGTGTCTGTACTAATGGATGGTTTGAAGGAAACATTAAAGGCAAGGGTACAGACCACGCAACCATGTTGGCGAGGTCTGTCAGTGTCCACTTTGAGAGAGGCTGCTATTGATCACGACCGAAACATCACCAGACACAGGGAGTCGCAGAGTGATAAGCTAATGTCAGTAAGTATACAGGCTCTGACCACAAAGCAGCCTGCGTATGTACCATCCAACCCTGTGGGTAAGTCAACTATGATAACATGTTATTCTTGTCAAAGACAGGGGCACTATGCACGAGACTGTAGAGCGAAAAATTTGCAAAGATCATACCAACCCCCTAGACAACGACACGACACACGACATTGGGAGCAAGGTCCGCAGAAACGGAGTTATGAGCCACATACAGGGGAAACAAAAAGATATCCCCCAAACAGAGACTGGCATGCCTCTGGTAGTTCCCAACTATCTCCCTCACAAATAGTTGCTGCCAGCGGGATTCAGGGAGGTCACCATACCCAATAGGGGTGTGGCCATACCTGTAATCTGCAGCCAGTGAAATTGATTGCCAACCTTGAAAGTGAACCCGAGGTCGCAATTAATGTAGCTGGTAAAACTTTAAACTTTCTTGTAGACACAGGGGCGGCCAAGTCAGTGATAAATTCGACAGTGGGCATGAGGACCACTGGTAGGACAATTCCAGCCATGGGAGTAACAGGAGTAGTCCAGCACTACCCTGTTAGCAAACCAGCCGAGATTACAATAGGGCCTTTGCATACCAAGCATTCCTTTTTGCTGGCTGCATCGGCACCAACCAATCTCCTGGGAAGAGATTTACTGTGTAAAATGGGGTGCGTCATTTATTGTACTCCTGAAGGTGTATTCTTGGACATACCTGAGAAACACGCTCAGGAAGTGCGAGACATGTTAGACTCCCCATCAAAATTAATGTCACATACCATTATGACAAATAGGAATCCATCCCAAGTAGAAGAGATGACATCTCAGATACCAGAGTCACTTTGGACAAAAGACGGACAGGACACTGGATTAATGGCAAACGTAGCTCCAGTAGTTGTACAAGTAAAAGATGGTAGGGTAGCTCCAAAAATCCCACAATATCCTCTGAAGCCAGAGGTGGAGTTAGGAGTTTACCCAGTAATAGAGCGCTTGCTACAACAGGGCATTCTGGTAAGAACGTCCAGCACTGCCAATAGTCCCATCTTCCCTGTTAAGAAGAGTGGGGGGAGGGGTTACAGGCTAGTGCAGGATCTAAGGGGGATTAACAAAATAGTTGAGAGTCAGTTCCCCGTAGTGCCAAATCCAGCTGTCATCCTAATGCAAATCCCTCCCACTGCCAAATTTTTCACTGTTATTGACCTCTGCTCCGCTTTCTTTTCGGTACCTCTGCACCCTGACAGCCAATATTTGTTTGCATTCACATACAGAGGAGTCCAATACACGTGGACTCGATTACCCCAAGGTTTCATAGATAGTCCAAGTATATTTTCTCAGGCTTTGCATGATTGTTTACAGTCTTTTCAACCAGACAGTGGATCAGTATTGATACAGTATGTGGACGATTTATTACTGTGTTCAGATTCACTGGAAGCATCTCTGAAGGATACGAAACAGCTCCTGTTTCATCTTTCAGACACCGGACACAAGGTGTCCAAAGACAAGTTACAATTATGCCAAACTAAGGTAAAATATTTGGGACACTGTCTAACACAAGGACTGAGACACCTGACCGCTGATAGAATCCAAGCAATTAGAGACATGACCCTGCCACAAACCCAGCAACAGATCAGAACGTTTTTAGGAATGTGTGGGTATTGCCGTAATTGGATCCCAGGGTTTTCCATTTTAGCGTTACCTTTGCAGGAAATGGTCTCCTCAAACAAACCTGATAGGATCTCGCATACAGACGAGTCCGAAACAGCATTTGAGAGACTTAAACAGTGCCTAACACAGGCACCAGCACTAGGTATGCCAGACTATGGGAAACCCTTTGAACTATACGGAACAGAAAGTGCTGGTTGCGCGGCAGGCGTACTAACCCAAAAACACGGTGATGCCAGCAGGCCAGTTGCATACTACAGCGCTCAGCTAGATACGGTAGCGCGATCCCTCCCCACATGCTTGCGAAGCGTCGCTGCGATAGCATTGCTAGTGACAAAAAGCGAAGATGTCGTGCTAGGCCACAACCTCACAATCCATACGCCACATGCGGTATCAGCCTTATTGAATTCTGCCCAAACCAGACACGTCTCATCAGCGAGGTTTACAAGATGGGAATTGGCACTAATGGCCCCCGTAAACATCACCATAAGGAGATGCAGTGCATTAAATCCTGCAACATATCTCCCAGGTGTGCCTGGTCAGGCACAAAGGGTGGAAGGTGAGAGTGCTGGGGAAGGAGGATTTAATACAAAGGAAGATACACATGATTGTATGGAATATTTGACCCAAAATTTTACCGCAAGGCCTGACATCAGTGACAACCCACTGGAAGATGCAGAACTCACGTTCTACACGGACGGTAGTTGTCACAGACAGTCAGACTCGGGAGACTTGTGTACTGGATACGCAGTCGTAGATGACCAAGACACCATAGAAGCGGAACCGCTAGGCCCACCTCACTCAGCCCAGGTTGCTGAACTGGTCGCCCTAACCAGAGCATGTGAATTGGCTAAGGGTAAGTCAGCCAATATCTACACCGATTCTAGATACGCATTCGGGGTAGTCCATGATTTCGGAGCCCTATGGCGCCTCAGAAATTTCATGACGGCAGCTGGTACACCGGTAGCGCATGCAGCTCACATAAAAAGGCTTCTAACAGCGATACAGGAACCCGACAGAGTGGCTGTTATCAAATGTAAAGCACACACATATAGCCAAGACCCGGTATCACTTGGTAACAGCCGAGCAGACGAAGCTGCTAAGTTAGCAGCTGCTACCCCCATACAGACAGACACCACACAACTGATGGTATTCAATACCATCAACACACAGAAGTTGTGTAAAATGCAAAATTTGTGTTCCACACAGGAAAAGGCAGTCTGGAAGGCAAAGGGATGTGGCCAAGAGTCCTCAGGACTCTGGACGGATGGACATGGTAAACCAGTGGCCCCCAGAGCATATCTTCCATGTCTGGCTGAAGCAGCTCACGGGCTGACTCATCTAGGCAAGGAGGGAATGTGCAAATTGGTAAGAGCCTATTGGTGCGCCCCAGGATTCTCCTCTCATGCGAGTAAAAGAGCAATGTCATGCCTTACCTGTCTGAGAAAGAATATTGGAAAGGCAATACCAACAGAACCATCCCATATCCCACCCGCCGGCGGCCCTTTCCAGGTAATACAAATTGACTTCATTCAATTACCCCCTTGTCGGAATTTGAAATATGTACTTGTTTGTATAGATGTTTTCTCGAATTGGGTCGAAGCATTTCCTGCAGCTACAAATACCGCTATGTTTACAGCTAAGAAAATTGTGCAGGAATTTGTATGTAGATATGGTATCCCTAGAATAATCGAAAGCGATAGGGGTACCCATTTTACAGGTGATGTCTTTCAAGGAATGTGTAAGTTGATGGGAATTGATAGCAAGCTGCACACTCCGTACCGTCCACAGGCGAGTGCGAAGGTCGAAAGAGTGAATAGCACTATTAAAAATAAATTGAGTAAAGTGATGGCAGAGACAGGATTGACATGGCCAGAAGCTTTACCCATTGTATTGTACAGTATCAGAACCACTCCCAGGTCCCCTCTTAATCTGTCCCCCTTTGAAATCTTATTTGGTCGACAACCGCATGTCATGATTAACCCTCAGGATGATTTGAAATGTAACAATGAAGTAACTGTAAAGTACTTGATTAACATGAGTAAACAGTTAAGGAATCAAAATGATAATCTAAAGTTGGTGATTCCTGATCTACCTGATAGTAGTTGTCATGACATTGAACCTGGGGATTATGTAATGATACGAAATTTTCTACGCTCAGGTTGCCTTATTGACAGATGGGAAGGACCATACCAGGTCTTATTGACTAGCACGACAGCATTGAAGGTTGCTGAGAGAGAGACTTGGGTCCATTCATCCCACTGCAAGAAGGTTGCTGATCCAGAGAAGTCCCGTGATAAGGAACAGACGGTAGAGATGGACTTGCCCCAAGAGACTGTGATCCGGATTTTCCTGTTGACCATGATGTTGACCAGAGCAGTCTGTTCCGGCGAGAGTACCATGGAGGTCGATAGAGGTTCTGGAATGGGTTCTGATGATAAAGATGGAGGCGTAGTTTTCCAAGATCAACCTAACCAACAAGCAAAGGCGAGTATCAGAAAACGATCCGATAGCATTGACCATAGAAGAAATTGTGACGGATTGTTAGCTGAAGAAAACTGTATCTGTAGGCTCTGTAACAATGTCATTGAAGATGGGTGCATTAAGAAATGCCAATCCAGTTTTAATATCCATATGGACCGGCATCCATTGAGTGATTATCACTCCTTAGTGGGTAATGTATTAAACAAAACAGATTGTTGGGTATGCTCTCAAGTACCTCAGGGTCATAGCAAATCAGGGCTAGTACCATTTCCTTTAACGATAGGGGAGGTACTTGAGTTAAATGGTGGGAGACCGGTGGACCGGAGGTTTAATATCTCCAGCCCTCCTAGTTTGAAGATCCACCAATACCACGTGGATAGGTCCCTATTATGTTTTAACATCTCCAATTCCAGAAAGCCGGGAAATTGGGAAGTATCATGGAGCGACCACACCATGACCTTTTCACACAGAGCAGATAGAATGCCTACAGATACAGAGCTTGTACGCCACATAGCCAGTAGAGGAAAATCTTTCCGGTATAGATACACCTTAGGAAATAGGATTACTAGAGTTGGAGAAGTGTCACCAGGATACTGTGCACATATCGTACAACCTGATACGTGCATTAAGCAGATGGAAGAGTTAGGGCTAGGAGATTTCACCTGGAAGGTGTGTAATATGGTAATGTCTTTCTCCGTCCCATATGTTCTCCCCGATGATGCATATTTCATATGCGGGAGAAAGGCGTACAAGTGGCTTGCCCCAAACTCTGAAGGATTGTGTTATATTGGAAGAGTATTGCCTGAAGTAATGACTGTAACACATGACAAAATGAAAGACATACACCGTGGTGCCCAAGCTCCTTATACTCACACTCATTACGAGCACCTCGTTAAAAGACAACTGTCAGAAAGGTTAGAGCATCCGGCCTCTGATCTGATCCATGAATCCACCGGGATTCAGGTTCTGGTGGCGTTAGATTTCACTCGCACCGCTCGAGGAGTGATGAATTATAGATACATTTCCGCACTCGCCAATTTGTTAGATAATATCACTGAAATGTATGATGACACGTTTAGCTATACTGGAAGAGAACTTCAGGCCTATAAAACAGAACTGGTACAGCATAGAATGGTTCTTAATTACCTCACAGCAGTGACAGGCGGATATTGTGTTACATTAGCAACACAGTACGGCGTGAAGTGTTGTACGTATATCACGAATAGCACCGAGGATCCGGTAGAGGTCATAGACCAAAAGATGGACGATATTCTCCAATTAAAGTGGGAATTTCGTCGAAAACACAATCTCACTCTTGCTGCTGTAGGTAATGAGCTGACTGGTTGGGTGTCATGGTTGAACCCGCGAAATTGGTTCTCCGGTTTGGGAGACTGGGCTCAAGGAGTCATAATGGATGTTGGGAAGTTTCTACTATGTATCTTAGGTGTCGTTATATCGATTGGATTGATATTTAGATGCGGGCAGGCTTTAATGAGGTGCAAACAAAGTACCAGAGTGATGAGTTTGAGGAGTGAGGAAACTGTAATTAACCTGGATTTGATTTACGACCCAACGATAGAAACAATGATGTGATGAAAATGCGATTTCTACGGTCCGTTTCTTTCACCTGTTTTTCTGGTTTTTCTCCAAGATAACAAGACCCCCTTGGACGAGGAAGTTGATGAGACGCTATACAGACAACGGATAGACCAAAGAAGAAGTTTTGACCACTTGAGATATGGACACTTGATGAACTTTGCCATGGATCCCCAGTTTCCCTAGAATTCTTAAAATTACGCTAGCCCAACATTTTTTGTAAATCTAATGGCATCGACAAAGCTTATTGCTCACGCTTAATGAGCAAAACAGCGCAAAGAAGACGACTTTCAACTGATACCGAACAAAACTTCAACTGACAGATGTACATTAACCTGACATAGAATACCACCGCATTTACCGTAATTATGTCTTTTCTTCATTTCTACAACCCTCAGGTAATGACACACATAGTATAGGGAATACAGGCACAGATATCAGCAATCACATATTCCCCCATTCATGTATCATCAACTAAAATGTGCTCCCCATTTTTTTCAAAAAGAGCTCGGTAAAGTTTGACAGCCCATCCACAGACCTGTACCACGGGATAAGAAGGAATTCAAATGTATACTTCGCAATACCTCGAAGCTTGATTTACAACACGTACGGCACGATGATACATGACCCCCCAAACATGGACTCATACACACATGCTTCTGCTATCTCACTAGGTCATACCCTCTTCCCACCTACTCCTCTCTCCTCCCTTACCCAACCATGGAAATGAATTAACCCCTGACATATATTTTTCTCCTTTTGAAATGTTTTCAGGAAGTGGCAGTTATTATTGACTGCCAAAGGGTGGACTGTCAAAGTCAGAAAAATATTTCTATGCACGCTACCATATTTGCACCGCACACAGGTCCGTGCTGCGCATGCGTACGCTCTCCCGTACGTGCGCATACTCACAGTCGCGGGCACCCGCAGGCGCATGGTATGCGTATTTACGGTAGAGTTTATGCGATCATAGCGTGCGACTCAATCATTACATATTTTCACTAATAATGTATTTTGTAGATCATGGTCCCTTTGATAGATTCTGAAAGTTTGGTTAATATAGAATGTTCATGAACAGAGGAATCCCTCTTTGTTTAATACGAAGGGTCAGATAAGAGTAATACAGTGGTGTTTAGTATCCATCGGAAGAATATTTAATTAGAAATATTCCGGTGTTGGTTTGGAGCAGATCAATCGCTCGTGCGAATAGTTATGGACATAAGAAGTTTATGAACATTTACTTTATTTGCACTTTATTACCCATGCGGCGTGAAACTCAGTTTCCCTCCCACCTGAGCAGTTGGAAATAGTCACAGCCCACCTGTATGAATCAACCTATGACCTTTTGTTATAATGCGAAGCCGAATTCCTGTGTCCAATGAACAATGAGATTGTAGGGACCATTGAATTGTATTGTGTGTGGAGCATAAATAGCAGGCCGACCATATCCAACTTCACTCTCTTCAACGGTTCTCATTGCTGATAATCGGGAGCTGGATATCGAGGCGCATGCGATTGTTCCCCTTGTGCGTAAGTTTTCTCAGTAATCATATTGTCTTACTGTGAGCCATTTCTCTCTCTCTCCCTCTCTTCTCTTTCTCTCGTATTTTCCCTTGATTAGACTTGAATAGTATAGTATTGTATTTCCTGTGTAGTTATCTGGTTAGTTGGTTTATGTTATACTGTAGTGTATGCTTTGTACTGTGATTCTTTTTGCAAGTAATAGTCATAATACATATAATAGGTTTCGGACCCTAAGACAGGTATCTGTGTATTCTTTATAGTGTTAAGTATTCTCTGAGCGTCGGTGACGCTCAAGCAGCTTTGTAGGTAATCAGGTTACACAAGGTTGCACTTACACATTGTCTCCACACTAAGGTTTACTGTGTATTTCATTGCTGAAGGTATAGATATAAAGGTTTAACGTTGTGAGCGTCTGCATCGCTGGTGATCTCCTCGTGGTCCCGAGCGCTGCTACGCTATAGCGAATCATTACGATAAGTCAACAGCCAATATTCTGCCTGCCTGCGATCACTTGGCCGTGAGTGAACGTGACGCCTGAGCGTCTCGATCACGGCTAAGCGATCGATACGCAACTTGCGTACCCTTACGGTACTTCTTACGTAGATAGCGTAGTGTTCTTAGACCTCATAAAGGGTTATATACACGATAAAAATTTAGCTTTATCATCAGCTTAACAAACTATTGCAATATTTTGGAACTAACATTCCCTGAATTCAGATGAATTACAGTTTGAAGTGTTAATATTAGGTGAGTGCTGAATTTGTATGATTTTTTATTTACTTAGTGTGGTCACAATACCACTGGCACCGCGGATGTATGAGTGCTGTGGGTTCTTGCCTATTGTTTATATAAAATTTTTGTGGTCACACTCTTTCTTGCACCCCTATTGTCCATATGTAAATTAAATGTTAAGAAATTCCCCAGGTGTTTTTACTGATATGCTTGGGTGTGGTTCCTGTCTCTTTAAAAGAGTGGGACAGGGCCTAAACACATGATATAAGCATGCAGTGCATTTAAAATCCAAAAGATGCCTGTGAGCATTGCTCAGATTTGTGTAAGTCAGTGTAGGGACTGACCAAATGGGAAGGCCGTGAAGGGGCTGGTCAGCTTAACAAACTATTGCAATATTTTGGAACTAACATTCCCTGAATTCAGATGAATTACAGTTTGAAGTGTTAATATTAGGTGAGTGCTGAATTTGTATGATTTTTTATTTAAATAGTGTGGTCACAATACCACTGGCACCGCGGATGTATGAGTGCTGTGGGTTCTTGCCTATTGTTTATATAAAATTTTTGTGGTCACACTCTTTCTTGCACCCCTATTGTCCATATGTAAATTAAATGTTAAGAAATTCCCCAGGTGTTTTTACTGATATGCTTGGGTGTGGTTCCTGTCTCTTTAAAAGAGTGGGACAGGGCCTAAACACATGATATAAGCATGCAGTGCATTTAAAATCCAAAAGATGCCTGTGAGCATTGCTCAGATTTGTGTAAGTCAGTGTAGGGACTGACCAAATGGGAAGGCCGTGAAGGGGCTGGTCAGCTTAACAAACTATTGCAATATTTTGGAACTAACATTCCCTGAATTCAGATGAATTACAGTTTGAAGTGTTAATATTAGGTGAGTGCTGAATTTGTATGATTTTTTATTTACTTAGTGTGGTCACAATACCACTGGCACCGCGGATGTATGAGTGCTGTGGGTTCTTGCCTATTGTTTATATAAAATTTTTGTGGTCACACTCTTTCTTGCACCCCTATTGTCCATATGTAAATTAAATGTTAAGAAATTCCCCAGGTGTTTTTACTGATATGCTTGGGTGTGGTTCCTGTCTCTTTAAAAGAGTGGGACAGGGCCTAAACACATGATATAAGCATGCAGTGCATTTAAAATCCAAAAGATGCCTGTGAGCATTGCTCAGATTTGTGTAAGTCAGTGTAGGGACTGACCAAATGGGAAGGCCGTGAAGGGGCTGGTCAGCTTAACAAACTATTGCAATATTTTGGAACTAACATTCCCTGAATTCAGATGAATTACAGTTTGAAGTGTTAATATTAGGTGAGTGCTGAATTTGTATGATTTTTTATATATATATATATATATATATATATATATATATAATAGGATTTTAATACCTATCGGTAAATGCTTTTCTCCTAGTCCGTAGAGGATGCTGGGGACTCCAAAAGGACCATGGGGTCTATACCAAAGCTCCAGACCGGGCGGGAGAGTGCGGACGACTCTGCAGCACCGATTGAGCAAACATGAGGTCCTCATCAGCCAGGGTATCAAACTTGTAGAACGTAGCAAAAGTGTTTGAACCCGACCACGTAGCTGCTCGGCAAAGTTGAAGCGCCGAGACCCCTCGGGCAGCCGCCCAAGATGAGCCTACCTTCCTAGTAGAATGGGCTTTCACTGACTTCGGCAACGGCAATCCAGCCATAGAATGAGCATGCCGAATGGTATTACAGATCCAGCGAGCAATAGTCTGCCTGGAAGCAGGATCCCCAATTTTTTTGGGAGCATATAGGACAAACAGAGCCTCCGATTTCCTAATTTGAGCCGTTCTGGCGACATAAATTTTCAAAGCTCTGACTACATCAAGAGATTTTGAAACAGCCAAGGCATCCGTAGCCACAGGTACCACAATAGGTTGGTTTATGTGAAACGAAGAAACCACCTTTGGCAAAAATTGTTGACGCGTTCTCAATTCCGCTCTATCCTAATGGAAAATCAAATAGGGGCTCCTGTAAGACAAAGCCGCCAATTCCGACACCCGTTTTGCGGACGCCAAGGCCAAAAGCATGACCACCTTCCAAGTGAGAAATTTCAACTCAACCTTTCATAAAGGTTCAAATCAGTGAGACATAAGAAATTGCAACACCACGTCAAGATCCCACGGTGTCACGGGAGGCACAAACGGAGGATGGATGTGCAGTACTCCCTTCACAAAAGTCTGAACCTCAGGAAGGGTGGCCAATTCTTTCTGAAAGAAAATAGATAAAGCCGAAATCTGCACTTTAATGGAACCCAACTTCAGGCCTGCATCCACACCTACCTGCAAAAAATGAAGGAAACGACCCAGCTGAAACTCCTCCGTGGGAGCCTTCTTGACTTCACACCAAGACACATACTTTCTCCAAATACTGTGATAATGCTTCGCCGTGACCTCCTTTCTAGCCTTAAGGAGAGTGGGGATGACTTCCCAGGGAATACCCTTTCGAGGTAGGATTTGGCGTTCAACTTCCACGCCGTCGAACGTAACCGCGGTAAGTCCTGGAAGACGCACGGCCCCTGCAGTAACAGATCCTCTCTGAGAGGAAGAGGCCAGGGACCTTCTATGAGTAATTCCTGAAGATCCGGATACCAGGCCCTCCGTGGCCAATCTGGAACAATGAGTACCGCCTGAACCCTTGTTCTTCTTATGATCCTTATCACTTTTGGAATGAGTGGAAGTGGAGGGAACACATATACAGACTGAAACACCCACAGAGTCACCAGGGCGTCCACTGCACTGGCTTGAGGGTCCCTTGACCTGGAATAATATCTCTGAAGCTTCTTGTTGAGGCGAGACGCCATCATGTCTATTTGAGGAATTCCCCAATGACTTGTCACTTCTGCAAAACCTCTTGATGAAGACCCCACTTTCCTGGATGGAGATCGTGTCTGCTGAGAAAATCTGCTTCCCAGTTGTCCACGCCCGGAAGGAAGACCGCTGACAGAGCGCTTACATGTGTTTCTGCACAGCGGAGAACTTTTGTGACCTCCGCCATTGCCGCTCTGCTCTTTGTTCCGCCTTGGCGGTTTATGTAGGCCACCGCTGTTACGTTGTCCGACTGAATCAGGACAGGTAGACCTCGAAGAAAGTGTTCCGCTTGCCGAAGGCCGTTGTAGATGGCTCTTAATTCCAGAACGTTTATGTGCAGACAAGCTTCCTGGCTTGACCATTTTCCCTGGTAATTTTGTCCCTGTGTGACTGCTCCCCAGCCTCGGAGACTTGCATCCGTGGTAACCAAGACCCAATCCTGGATCCCGAACCTGCATCCCTCTAGGAACTTTGAAGTCACCACAGGAGAGATAGTCTGGTCCTGGAAGATAGACTTATTTTCCGATGCATGTGCAGGTGAGACCCGGACCACTTGTCCAACAGATCCCACTGAAACACCCGGGCATGAAACCTGCCAAATGGAATGGCTTCGTAAGCTGCAACCATCTTCTCCAGCACCCGAGTGCATTCATGGATCGACACTCTTGCCGGTTTCAGAATCTCCTTGACCATGGTCCGGATTTCCAAAGCTTTTTCCGCAGGGAGAAACACCCTCTGCAGTTCCGTGTCCAGGATCATGCCCAAGAAAGACAGCCGAGTTGTCGGAATCAACTGTGACTTTGGCAAATTTAGAATCCAACCATGTTGTTGCAGCACTGTCAGGGAGAGTGCCACGCTTCTTAGCAACTGTTCCTTTGATCTCGCCTTTATCAGGAGATCGTCCAAGTACGGGATAATTGTGACACCTTGCTTGCGTAGGAGCACCATCATTTCTGCCATTACTTTGGTGAAGATCCTCGGGGCCGTGGAAAGACCAAACGGCAACGTCTGAAATAGGTAATGACAATCCTGAACCGCAAACCTCAGGAAAGCTTGATGTGGAGGATATATTGGGATATGTAAGTAGGCATCTTTTATGTCGACTGACGCCATAAAATCCCCCCCCTTCCAGACTGGAGATCACTGCCCGAAGAGATTCCATCTTGAACTTGAAAGTTTTCAAATACAGATTGAGGGATTTTAGGTTCAGGATTGGTCTGACCGAGCCATCCGGCTTTGGTATGACAAAAAGGCTCAAATAAAACCCTTCTCCCCTTTGAGACGGGGGTACCGTGACAATGACACGCTGCTGACACAGCTTTTGTATCGCAGCACGCACTTCTTCCCTTTCTGGGATAGAAACTGGCAAGGCTGATTTGAAAAATCGGTGGGGGAGCACCTCCTGAAACTCCAGTTTGTACCCTTGGCACACTATGTCTAACACCCAAGGATCCAGGCCCGAGTGAAACCAGACCTGACTGAAGAGTCGGAGCCGCGCCCCAACCGGTACGGACTCCCGTAGAGGAGCCCCAGCGTCATGCGGTGGACTTGGTAGAAGCCGGGGAGGACTTCTGCTCCTGGGAGCTTGGCACAGCAGGAGATCTTTTTCCCCGTCCTTTACCTTTAGAGGCAAGGAAGGACGACCCTCTTCCTTTTTTGTATTTATTAGGCCGAAAGGACTGCATCTGATAATGCGGCGTCTTTTTCTGTTGTGCAGAAACATAAGGAAGAAAAGATGACTTACCCGCTGTAGCTGTCGACACCAGGTCAGCGAGGCCGTCACCAAACAAGACCCTACCTTTATAAGGGAGAGCTTCCATAGCTTTCTTAGATTCGGCATCAGCATTCCATTGATGAATCCACAGCGCTCTCCTGTCCGAGACTGCCATGGCATTGGCCCTTGATCCCAAGAGACCAATATCCCTTGCCGCATCCTTTAGGTAAGCAGCAGCGTCCCTGATATAACCGAGAGTCAAAAGAATGCTATCCCTATCCAGGGTATCCATGTCAGATGCCAAATTATCTGCCCACTTGCCAATAGCACTACTCACCAATGCCGACGCCACGGCTGGTCTGAGCAGCGCACCCGTAGTGACCTAAAAAGATTTTAAAGTCATTTCCTGCTTACGATCCGCAGGGTCCTTTAGGGCAGCAGTGACAGGAGACGGAAGCGCCACCTTCTTGGACAGTCTTGATAGAGCCTTGTCCACATTGGTAGATGACTCCCACTTTTCCCTGTCATCAGAGGGGAAAGGATATGCCATTAGAATTCTCTTGGGAATCTGCCACCTTTTGTCAGGAGATTCCCAAGCTATTTCACAAAGAGTGTTCAGCTCATGAGAGGGGGGAAACGTCACCTCAGGCTTTTTTCCCTTATACAAACAAACCCTTGTATCAGGAACAGTAGGTACTTCTGAAATATGTAAAACGTCTTTAATTGCCACAATCATGTACTGAATACTCTTAACCAGCTTTGGATTAAAACTGGTCTCACTATAGTCGACACTGGAATCAGAGTCCGTGTCGGTATCCGTATCCGCCATCTGGGTAAATGAATGCTTTTGAGACCCTGAGGTGGCCTGTACCTGAGACAAGGCGTCTCCATGGATTTTCTCCAAGTTTGTGTCTGAGAATCAGATTTATACAGCCTTTTAGTCAATAAAGCCACATTTGCATTCAATGTACTCAACATATCCACCCAATCAGCAGTCGGCGGTGCCAACAGAGTCACTCCCAGCGCCTTATCCGCCCCCACTGCAACTTCCTCCGGGGAGGAGCACTCAGCCTCAGACATGTCGACACACACGTACCCACACGCACAAACACACTGGATATAGGGGACAGAGCTACAGGAAAGCCTGTTAGAGAAACACAGAGGGAGTTTACCAGCTCACACCCCAGCGCCTACCCCGGTACTGAGAGCAAATACACAGTGCCTCAGACCTGTTTGCGCCATTATCAGTGGGTTAATCGCACCAAATTACTGTGCCCCCCCCCCGCCCGTTTTGCTCCCTGTTACTTGTGCAGGAGAGTGGCGGTCTGGGCCAGCGTCTCTGCTCCTGTGAAGAGAAAATGGCGCTGGTAAGCTGTGAGGGCTAAGCCACGCCCCTCACCGGCGCGCTGTAGTCCCGCTCAAATTTAAATATTTATACTGGCGGTGGCTATATTTAGTGCCTAGGCACTTCTAATATATATGTTCTGGCCAGTGCTGAACTTCAGTGAACATGCTACCCGGGGCGCCCCCCCTGTGCCCTGCACCCTGCAAGTGCCGCCCGGAGTGTGTGTGGGAACATGGCGCGCTGCGCGGTACCTTATCTTCTGCCGTCACTGAAGTCTTCTGATCTTCTGTATACTCACCCGGCTTCTTTCTTCTGGCTCGTGAGGTGGTTTACGGCGCGGCTCCGGGAACAAGCAGCTAGGCGCACCAAGTGATCGAACCCTCTGGAGCTAATGGTGTCCAGTAGCCTAAGAAGCAGAACCTTTGAACTCAGAAGAAGTAGGTCTGCTTCTCTCCCCTCACTCCCACGATGCAGGGAGCCTGTAGCCAGCAGGTCTGCCTGAAAATAAAAAACCTAACATAAAGTCTTTTCAGAGAAACTCAGGAGAGCTCCCCTAGTGTGTGTCCAGTCTCTCTGGGCACAGAATCTAACTGAGGTCTGGAGGAGGGGCATAGAGGGAGGAGCCAGTTCACACCCATTAAAAGTCTTATAGTGTGCCCATGTCTCCTGCGGATCCCGTCTATACCCCATGGTCCTTTTGGAGTCCCCAGCATCCTCTAGGACGTAAGAGAAATAAATATATATATATATATATATATATATATATATATATGTTAACATTTGATTGTTATAGCCCTCAAATATACTGAATTAATTTATTATTACAGATATTATATTCCCCCAGTTTACGTACCAGTGCTGCTGGCTGAGTAGCTGCCCGAGAGACAAGTAAAATAATTTTCTCTGACGTCCTAAGTGGATGCTGGGACTCCGTAAGGACCATGGGGAATAGCGGCTCCGCAGGAGACTGGGCACAACTATAAAGAAAGCTTTAGGTCTAACTGGTGTGCACTGGCTCCTCCCACTGTGACCCTACTCCAGACTCCAGTTAGAATCTTGTGCCCGGCTGAGCTGGATGCACACTAGGGGCTCTCCTGAGCTCCTAGAAAGAAAGTATATTTAGGTTTTTTATTTTACAGTGAGATCTGCTGGCAACAGACTCACTGCAGCGAGGGACTAAGGGGAGAAGAAGCGAACCTACCTAACAGGTGGTAGTTTGGGCTTCTTAGGCTACTGGACACCATTAGCTCCAGAGGGATCGACCGCAGGACCCGACCTTGGTGTTCGTTCCCGGAGCCGCGCCGCCGTCCCCCTTACAGAGCCAGAAGCAACGAAGAGGTCCGGAAAATCGGCGGCAGAAGACTTCGGTCTTCACCAAGGTAGCGCACAGCACTGCAGCTGTGCGCCATTGCTCCTCATGTACACCTCACACTCCGGTCACTGATGGGTGCAGAGCGCTGGGGGGGGGGGCGCCCTGAGGGCAACATATGACATCTTGGCTGGCAAATCTACATCATATATAGTCCTAGAGGCTATATAGATGTAAAATTACCCCTGCCAGTATTCCAGAAAAAGCGGGAGAAAATCAGCCGAAAAAGGGGCGGGGCCATCTCCCTCAGCACACTGGCGCCATTTTTCTCTCTCAGCTCCGCTGGAAGGAAGCTCCCTGGCTCTCCCCTGCAGTCTGAACACTACAGAAGGGTAAAAAAGAGAGGGGGGGGGCACTAAATTTAGGCGCAGTATAGATATATATATATATATATATATATGATATATAAAAAAGCAGCTATAAGGGAAAACACTCATTTATAGTGGAATCCCTGTGTTATATAGCGCTCTGGTGTGTGCTGGCATACTCTCTCTCTGTCTCCCCAAATGGCTTTGTGGGGTCCTGTCCTCTGTCAGAGCATTCCCTGTGTGTTTGCGGTGTGTCGGTACGGCTGTGTCGACATGTTTGATGAGGAGGCTTATGTGGAGGCGGAGCAAATGCCTGTAAACGTGATGTCACCCCCTGCGGGGTCGACACCTGAGTGGATGGTGCTGTGGAAGGAATTACGCAACAGTGTCGACTCCTTGCATAAAAGGTTTGACGACATACCTAATGTGGGACAGCCGGCTTCTCAGCCTGTGCCTGCCCAGGCGTCTCAAAAGTCATCAGGGGCTCTAAAACGCCCGCTACCTCAGATGACAGACACAGATGTCGACACGGATACTGACTCCAGTGTCGACGACGATGAGACTAATGTAACTTCCAGTAGGGCCACACGTTACATGATTGAGGCAATGAAAAATGTGTTGCACATTTCTGATGTTACCCCCGGTACCACAAAAAAGGGTATTATGTTTTGAGAGAAAAAACTACCAGTAGCTTTTCCTCCATCTGAAGAGTTAAATGAAGTGTGTGAAGAAGCGTGGGCTTCCCCTGATAAAAAGCTGGTAATTTCTAAGAGGTTACTAATGGCGTACCTTTTCCCGCCAGAGGATAGGTCACGCTGGGAAACATCCCCTAGGGTGGATAAAGCGCTCACACGCTTGTCAAAGAAGGTGGCACTACCGTCTCCGGATACGGCCGCCCTGAAGGAATCTGCTGATAGAAAGCAGGAGGCTATCCTGAAATCTATATATATACACACAGGTGTTATACTGAGACTGGCTATTGCTTCAGCCTGGATGTGCAGTGCTGCTGCTGCGTGGTCAGATGCCCTGTCAGAAAATATAGATACCCTAGACAGGGACACTATATTGCTAAACGTAGAGCATATAAAAGACGCACTTTTATACATGAGGGATGCACAGAGGGATATTTGCCGGCTGGCATCCAGAATTAGTGCAATGTCCATTTCTGCCAGGAGAGGGTTATGGACTCGGCAGTGGACAGGAGATGCAGATTCCAAACGACACATGGAAGTACTGCCTTATAAGGGTGAGGAGTTGTTCGGGGATGGTCTCTCGGACCTCGTTTCCACAGCAACAGCTGGGAAGTCTACATTTTTACCCCATGTTCCCTCACAACCAAAGAAAGCACCGTATTATCAGGTACAGTCCTTTCGGCCCAATAGGGGCAAGCGGGTTAAAGGCGCGTCCTTTCTGCCCAGAGGCAGAGGTAGGGGAAAGAAGCTGCAGCATACAGCCAGTTCCCAGGAGCAAAAGTCCTCCCCCGCTTCCTCTAAGTCCACAGCATGACGCTGGGGCTTCACAGGCGGAGCCAGGTACGGTGGGGGCCCGTCTCAAATATTTCAGCAATCAGTGGGCTCGCTCACGGGTGGATCCCTGGATCCTTCAAGTAGTATCTCAGGGGTACAAGCTGGAATTCGAGACGTCTCCCCCCCACCGTTTCCTCAAATCTGCCTTGCCAACCACTCCGTCAGGCAGGGAGGCAGTGTTACAGGCAATTCACAAGCTGTATTCACAACAAGTGATAGTAAAGTTGCCCCTACTTCAACAAGGAAGGGGTTACTATTCCACAATGTTTGTGGTACCGAAACCGGACGGTTCGGTGAGACCCATTTTAAATTTGAAATCCTTGAACACATATATAAAAAAATTCAAGTTCAAGATGGAATCGCTCAGGGCGGTTATTGCAAGCCTGGACGAGGGGGATTACATGGTATCACTGGACATCAAGGATGCTTACCTGCATGTCCCCATTTACCATCCTCACCAGGAGTACCTCAGATTTGTGGTACAGGATTGTCATTACCAATTCCAGACGTTGCCGTTCGGTCTATCCACGGCTCCGAGGGTCTTTACCAAGGTAATGGCCGAAATGATGATACTCCTTCGAAAG
Organism: Pseudophryne corroboree; assembly: GCF_028390025.1. Lineage (NCBI taxonomy): Eukaryota > Metazoa > Chordata > Amphibia > Anura > Myobatrachidae > Pseudophryne > Pseudophryne corroboree. The sequence goes on along the minus strand of NC_086450.1, from coordinate 77,624,133 downwards.
AAGGGAGTTTTAATTATCCCGTACTTGGACGATCTCCTGATAAAGGCGAGGTCCAGAGAGCAGTTGTTGGTCGGGGTAGCACTATCTCGGGAAGTGCTACAACAGCACGGCTGGAATCTAAACATTCCAAAGTCACAGCTGGTCCCTACGACACGTCTACTGTTCCTGGGGATGGTTCTGGACACAGAACAGAGAAAAGTGTTTCTCCCGGAGGAGAAGGCCAAGGAGCTGTCATCTCTAGTCAGAGGCCTCCTAAAACCAAAACAGGTGTCGGTGCATCACTGCACGCGGATCCTGGGAAAAATGGTAGCTTCCTACGAAGCGATTCCATTCGGCAGGTTTCATGCAAGAACCTTTCAGTGGGACCTGTTGGACAAGTGGTCCGGATCGCATCTTCAGATGCATCGTCTGATAACCCTGTCTCCAAGGACAAGGGTGTCTCTGCTGTGGTGGCTGCAGAGTGCTCATCTTCAAGAGGGCCGCAGATTCGGCATACAGGACTGGGTCCTGGTGACCACGGATGCCAGCCTTCGAGGCTGGGGGGCAGTCACACAGGGAAGAAACTTCCAAGGACTATGGTCAAGTCAGGAGACTTCCCTGCACATAAATATTCTGGAACTAAGGGCCATTTACAATGCCCTAAGTCAGGCAAAACCCCTGCTTCAAAACCAGCCGGTACTGATCCAGTCAGACAACATCACGGAGGTCGCCCATGTAAACCGACAGGGTGGCACGAGAAGCAGGACGGCGATGGCAGAAGCCACAAGGATTCTCCGATGGGCGGAAAATCACGTGTTAGCACTGTCAGCAGTGTTCATTCCGGGAGTGGACAACTGGGAAGCAGACTTCCTCAGCAGGCACGACCTCCACCCGGGAGAGTGGGGACTTCATCCAGAAGTCTTCCAAATGATTGTAAACCGTTGGGAAAGGCCACAGGTGGACATGATGGCGTCCCGCCTGAACAAAAAGCTAGAAAAGTATTGCGCCAGGTCAAGAGACCCGCAGGCGATAGCTGTGGACGCTCTAGTGACACCGTGGGTGTACCGGTCGGTTCATGTGTTCCCTCCTCTTCCTCTCATACCAAAGGTACTGAGGATAATACGGAGAAGAGGAGTAAGAACTATACTCATTGTTCCGGATTGGCCAAGAAGGGCTTGGTACCCGGAACTTCAAGAAATGATCTCAGAGGACCCATGGCCTCTACCGCTCAGACAGGACCTGCTGCTGCAGGGGCCCTGTCTGTTCCAAGACTTACCGCGGCTGCGTTTGACGGCATGGCGGTTGAACACCGGATCCTGAAGGAAAAGGGCATTCCGGAGGAAGTCATTCCTACGCTGATTAAGGCTAGGAAAGAAGTTACCGCAAACCATTATCACCGCATATGGCGAAAATATGTTGCATGGTGTGAGGCTAGGAAGGCCCCAACGGAGGAATTTCAGCTGGGCCGTTTCCTGCACTTCCTACAGTCAGGGGTGACTATGGGCCTTAAATTGGGTTCCATTAAGGTCCAGATTTCGGCTCTATCGATTTTCTTCCAGAGAGAACTGGCTTCACTACCTGAAGTTCAGACTTTTGTTAAGGGAGTGCTGCATATTCAGCCCCCTTTTGTGCCTCCAGTGGCACCTTGGGATCTCAACGTGGTGTTGGATTTCCTAAAGTCACATTGGTTTGAGCCACTTAAAACCGTGGATTTGAAATATCTCACGTGGAAAGTGGTCATGTTGTTGGCCTTGGCTTCGGCCAGGCGTGTATCAGAATTGGCGGCTTTGTCATGTAAAAGCCCTTATCTGATTTTCCATATGGATAGGGCAGAATTGAGGACTCGTCCCCAGTTTCTCCCTAAAGTGGTATCAGCGTTTCATCTGAACCAACCTATCGTGGTGCCTGCGGCTACAAAAGACTTGGAGGCTTCCAAGTTGTTGGACGTAGTCAGGGCCCTGAAAATATATGTTTCCAGGACAGCTGGAGTCAGAAAGACTGACTCGCTATTTATCCTGTATGCGCCCAACAAGTTGGGTGCACCTGCTTCAAAGCAGACTATTGCTCGCTGGATCTGTAGTACGATTCAGCTTGCACATTCTGCGGCTGGACTGCCGCATCCTAAATCAGTGAAAGCCCATTCCACGAGGAAGGTGGGCTCTTCTTGGGCGGCTGCACGAGGGGTCTCGGCTCTACAACTTTGCCGAGCAGCTACTTGGTCGGGGTCAAACACCGTTTGCAAAATTCTACAAGTTGGACACCCTGGCTGAGGAGGACCTAGAGTTTGCCCATTCGGTGCTGCAGAGTCATCCGCACTCTCCCGCCCGTTTGGGAGCTTTGGTATAATCCCCATGGTCCTTACGGAGTCCCAGCATCCACTTAGGACGTCAGAGAAAATAAGAATTTACTCACCGGTAATTCTATTTCTCGTAGTCCGTAGTGGATGCTGGGTGCCCATCCCAAGTGCGGATTGTCTGCAATACTTGTATATAGTTGTTGCTTCACTACAGGGTTATTGTTGAGCCATCTGTTGAGAGGCTCAGTTGTTATCATACTGTTAACTGGGTATTGTATCACGAGTTATACGGTGTGATTGGTGTGGCTGGTATGAGTCTTACCCGGGATTCAAAATCCTTCCTTCTTGTGTCAGCTCTTCCGGGCACAGTATCCTAACTGAAGTCTGGAGGAGGGTCATAGTGGGAGGAGCCAGTGCACACCAGTTAGACCTAAAGCTTTCTTTATAGTTGTGCCCAGTCTCCTGCGGAGCCGCTATTCCCCATGGTCCTTATGGAGTCCCAGCATCCACTACGGACTACGAGAAATAGAATTACCGGTGAATTAATTCTTATTATTTGATTACTTTGAAGTTTGAATAGAGGAACGCTTATGTAGCTCCTCAACCTCCTCCTCTCAGCGGCATTGTCGGCGATGCACAGCCGCCCTGCCCTGGACGAGAGCGCAGGCTGGTGGGTGGATGTGCGCTCGGTGTGACGTAATCGCGTCACATTGCGCAGTAAATTGAGCCGGGCGGACCAGGCAGTGGCTAAGCTTCAATTAGCCCGGGTGGCTGCTGGCCGGGCAGTTATAGTATTTAGTACTGACGGGGCGCCGTGGCGGGTACAGCAGTGACGTGCGGTGAGGTCATTGGCTGGGGAGGCACTGAGATTTTATATATATATATATATATATATATATATATATATATATATATATATATACATACATACATACAGTGGGGGTATGGAAAAGTGAAGGTTGCAAATATTCATGCACCTCCGGAAAAGGGGGTGTGGCCACTCAAACAGGGGTGTGTCCTTCAGTGTAGTAGGACCCCTTATACTATCTAGTACTGGGGCCCCTTTCACTTGATACCACACAGTATGAGCCGAAATTCACATTACAGCACACGGTATGAGCCGAAATTCACATTACAGCACACGGTATGAGCCAAAAATTCATATTTTACCACACCGTATGAGCCGAAATTCATATTTTACCACACGGTATAAGCCGAAATTCACATTACAGCACACGGTATGAGCCAAAATTCACATTACAACACACAGTATGAGCCGAAATTCACATTACAGCACACAGTATGAGCCGAAATTCACATTACAGCACACGGTATGACCCAAAATTCAGATTTTACCACACGGTATGAGCTGAAATTCACATTATAGCACACGGAATGAGACAAAATTCAGGGAGAGTGACAGCAGGTACAGGGAGAGGGAAAGTGACAGCAGGGACATAGGGACAGGGAGAGTAACAGAGGGACAGGGAAAGTGACAGCAAGGACATAGGGACAGGGATAATGACAGCAGAAACATAGGGACAGGGAGAGGGACAGCAAGGGCATACAGTAGGGACTAGGGAGAGAGAAAGGCAGCAGGGTAAGATTACCTTTTTAGCAGCGGCGGTGCGGAGGATGCTGTGGTCTGCAGTGCGGTGGATGAGGAGGCTGTGTTCGGCATGGTGCAACGGAAGTGCAGAGAAGAACTGAGGGCGGCGGCGGAGCTGCTGAGGGTGGCGGGGTGCGGATGAGGGTAGTGGCGGTGTAGTGAGGAGGAGGCAGAGGACGGCGGCAGTGCAAGGAGGAGGAGGCTGTGGTCTGCGGCACTGCGGCTCCTATGACCGAGGCGCTACTATTTCATATCTGCTGCGGACCGACAGCCAATAAGGAGTGGCCACGTGGCAGATTTTAAATGTGTGTGCTAAATGTGTGTGCTGTAATCTGCTGCAGACCGGCAGCCAATCAGGAGCGTCTGCCTCCCCCTGTATCTCTCAAGACTGCCTCCCCCCTGTATCGCCCCAAGACTGCCTCCCCTCTGTGTATCCCCAAGCTGCCTCCCCCCTTAAGGTCCCCAATGCTGCTTCCCCTCCTTTATGTCCCCATGGCTGCCTCCCCCCCTTAAGGTCCCCAAGGCTGCTTTCCCCCTGTGTATTCCCAAGGTTGCCCCCCTCCCCACCGTGTGTCCGCCCCCCCTGAGTCCCCGCATGGCTGCCTCTCTCTCCATGGCTCACCCCCCCCCATGTCTGGTCTCCGGCCCCCCTTGCTTGCCTGGGGTCACTGCTGGGGTCGTTGGGTAGAGCATTCATTCATGCCTCCCATCCCGCAGCGCGGCGGCCGAACTACTGCTACTGACCGGCGGGACCGAGACAGGCGGCTGGCTGGAGCATGAGCTCCACTGACACTGCCCTCGCTGGGGAGAGCATTCATTCATGCCTCCCGTCCCACAGCGCGGCCGCCGAACTACTGCTACTGGCGGCGGGACCGAGACAGGCGGCTGGCTGGAGCATGAGTTCCGCTGATGCCGCCCGGGACTCAAGTCAGGCGTTAAGCAGGCCGGACTCCAGGGTGGGCTCAGGATCTGGTGCCCGATCATATTTGCATCAGTGACAGGGGCGTGCTGTCATATGTGCTGAAAGCACGCCCCTGTCACTGAGGCACTCATACTAGTGCCGCTTATACTTCTTTTTTAATGGGCTTATACAGCCCTCTCTTTGGCTCCGCCCCCTGCCCCCCCCCCCCCCCCCCGCATCCAACCCTTTGTCATTAGCCGCAGGAGGCACCGCTATCGGTGCCTCTAACACAGATCAAAACTTGTTTTTTCATGTAAAAATGATTACAATCATATAAAGCATATACTTATGACACAGAATATGTGTCATAAGTATCTTCTTTATATTATTATAATCATTAATGACAGGGGAGAATGACAGGGGAGGCACTGCCTCCCCTGCCTCCCCTGACTGCACGTCCCTGGGGTACAGTAATCGGCGTGTGTGGGGGGTGCTGCACATTAGGGGGTGCCTGGGCGCACCAGGCACCCCCCGTGCGCACGCCTATATGTACCAGCACTGCTGGTTTTCAAGATGCTGAGCAGTGGTGAATCAGCAGCAGCAGGTTTTCCAAAGGCTGAAGTGCGCTGGATATGCACAGCAGGTTTTCTGGGTGCTGATAGGAACGAGGGAGTCAGCTATTACTAAGGTGGAATTAGAAATGAGTCAATATAGCTGGAGATACTGGAGCTCTATCCAGACTGGAGACAACAAATTACTGACAGCTTGCCAGTGCTGGGACTTGGGGAATTTATACCCTGTGCTTACAGCTGACTGGATGAGCGGCTCACATGATGCGGAAGTGAATCCGGATTGGCCTCAGGAAGATCAGCTGACTAGAGACTATCATGGCACTGTCCATGGCACTGAGCGGTGGGAACCTTGGCGTGGTGCGGCCGCTGATAACTGCTATGGCCGCTTGGCAGAGAGGCACAGGCATGGAGTCCCAAGCGCCGCGGCTGGCAGCGCAGGACATCAGGGGAGCGCACAGATGAGAGATCGCGCCTAGGCTTGCGGCGGAGGTAAAACAGAGCATAGCTGGGGAGTGCTGATAACCGCCGTTTTGTGACAATTAAGATCTTATAAAGTTAAGAATGAGGGAAAGTGTCACAATGTACTACACAATCTCCATGTAGCTCCAAACTACAAAAATACCATAAAATACTGTCTAGATGGTATAAATGCCTAGCCAGACTGTATAATGGCCCTCACTCCGAGTTGTTCGCTCGCTAGCAGATTTTAGCAGCATTGCACACGCTAGGCAGTCGCCCTCTGGGAGTGTATCTTAGCTTAGCAGAATTGCGAACGAAAGATTAGCAGAATTGCGAATAGAAAATTCTTAGCAGTTTCTGAGTAGCTCGAGACTTACTCCTACACTGCGATCAGCTCAGTCAGTTTCGTTCCTGGTTTGACGTCACAAACACGCCCTGCGTTCGGCCAGCCACTCCCCCGTTTCTCCAGACACTCCCGCGTTTTATCCTGGCACGCCTGCGTTTTTTCGCACACTCCCAGAAAACGGTCAGTTTCCGCCCAGAAACACCCACTTCCTGTCAATCACACTCCGATCACTTCAACGATGAAAATTCTTCATTCGGACGTGAGTAAATCTACTAAGTTTTGTGCTAAAATACTTAGCGCATGCGCACTGCGTACCATGCGCATGCGCATTTTTGCCTTAATCGCTCCGTTGCGAAAATCGGCAACGAGCGAACAACTCGGAATGACCCCCAAGGCTCCTCCAATGGTTAGTGACCGATGTTGGAAAAAGGGAGTGGCTAGTGGCATTTTCATCTATTTGGGCTATTCCCAGCAGATGCTTATTTGGTAAATGTGTCTTAGATGTGCTTTAAGATTATACGGAAAGAGAGACAGAAAGCAAACATATCTAAATGTTATTATATCTGAATCATATTTCTCTGTATGCAAATAAACTATTAAGATAAACTTCGCCCACATCTCTTAAATGCTGCTAAAGCCGTGATCTCAGGATATTAGCTCTCTTAATATTTATCTTAGCTTGGAAGAATGATGTCACCCGGTAGAAAGACATTAGACTTATAGTATAGGATATATGACATGTCATGATAGGGAGAATAACATATGAGCAAGCTGTGATGACTCCTCCACCTTCTGACCTCCAGAATAACACATGTTATATAACAGAGTAGTCACCCTTTTCAGCAAACCTCCAGAACCTGCCTCTCCTGTCTTCTCCATCTCTATTATATCCTATTCATTGTTCTTGTCATCTACTATTTCCATTGCAGCTGCTCAGTCCTTGTGTAACATAAGAATGTCTCTCAAACTTAAATGTATGCTCCACATATTTCCTGTGATCAGGGGCGTAAGTTCAGTCCCAGTCGCCCGGAGGTAAGTTGGAGTTTGGTGCCCCCCCTTAAAAAAAAAAAAAAGAGAAAACAAATATGGGGTGTGTGAGTATAAACATACACGACTTACAGAATTATATAGCTAGGGCTCTCAGCCGGTCTACAGGAACTGTAGCCTGCAGTGAATTGGTAGTGCTCCAGCTACGCTGCGATTCAGCCATCTGCAGCATGTAGAATCAGCATTCACCGGTGGGTCCCATCTCACACTCCAGCATCACAGAAGCATCACTCCCATATGTCCGAAAATGGGGCGTGGTCTACCATGGAGGGGGCGTGGCATAGAAAGAAATCCTTGCAGTGGGCTTCCACGTTTCATCACTTCGGGAGGCGTGCCCAGCATCCACGGAGATGCTGGCTGCCCCCAGAGACAGGACTGTATGCAGTGTCTGCTCCTCCAAGTGACAGGATCCAGGTGCTGCAGGGGATGTTACACGGCACCACCTGGTTCCTGGCACTGTGGAGAAGCCGGCATTTTGGTGTCACCCTCTCTCCGAGGGTGACACCCAGGTGCGGGCCACACCACCCACCCACCCTATCTGACGCCACTGCAGAAGCAGCAGCTGATGCACCGCCACTTGCTACAGTGCAGGCTGAGCGGTGCCAGGTAGGAGACATTCTGTCCCCTATTGCAGGTGTTAGCAGGGATCCTGGGACAGAGCCGATTAACTTTGCAGCAGCAGCGGGTGCACCACAGAGCTCTGTTGGAAGAGCAGCGGTCTCACTTGGATCCCGCTGTGAACCAGATAGGTGCTGCTGTACATGCAGGTGCCCCTTCAGGGATAGGAGTCCAGTATTGGCCATGGCGTATTGACTCTACTCTATTTTTTTATGCCTTTTTTTGGTGATCCTTGGTTAGAAGGTATCTTTACAGGGTTCTCTCCACCTCCAAAATTGGACTATGGGGGTCATTCCGAGTTGATCGCTCGCTAGCAACTTTTGGCAGCGCTGCAATCAGATAGTCGCCGCCTATGGGGGAGTGTATTTTCGCTTTGCAAGTGTGTGAACGCTGTTGCAGCCGACGGCACAAAAAAGTTTTTTGCAGTTTCTGAGTAGCTCTGGACTTACTCAGCCGCTGCGATCACTTCAGTCTTTTTGGTCCTGGAATTGACGTCAGACACCCGCTCTGCAAACACTTGGACACGCCTGCGTTTTTCCAAACACTCCCAGAAAACGGTCAGTTGACACCCATTAACGCCCTCTTTCTGTCAATCACCTTGCGATCGGCTGTGCGAATGGATTCTTCGTTAAATCCATCGTCCAGCACCGATCCTCTTTGTACCTATACGACGCGCCTGCGCATTGCGGTGCATATGCAGTTTTGCCAAGATTTAACCTGATCACAGCGCTACAAAAAGTTGCTAGCAAGCAATCAACTCGGAATGACCCCCAATATCGACAATTATATTGAAGAGATGTTAACATAGGAAAAATAACTGCTACCTTCAAGCAGTCCACATATGGACATTTAATTGGAAATAGCATATACAATAACTCCGTAATTCACTAGCACACTCTGGGACATTTTTTCTGTGTATACATTGTCCTGGTTCCCTATAATCATATATATATATATATATATATATATATATATGTATGAACAACGTAATTAAAATAAACAGTATGAGCGCATAAACAAGGTAAATTCAAAGTCCCATGGAACTACAAGTCCACGGCTGGACCAGAAAGAATGTTCCTCACAGTCACTGACACCCAGTCTTATTGGTTGATGAAATTTTGTCAGTGTGCACTTCTGGGACTTCCAGCTGTCGCTTCCCCCAATACACACCCGATCCCAAACGGGTAAAGATCCTGCCAAGAGATTGAAAGAGCAGGGAGCGCCAATAGTGCATTAAAAGTGTATAACAGTTTATTAAAAAAACATCCAGGTCAGTAACAAATGAAAATCCGTACCATAAAAGGCGGTTAAACCACCGCTTGTATAACCAGCATGAGAATTACCCCACAGTGCAAACAGCTTTCTTAATTCAGAATCCGTACGTCAGACCACGCCCATACGCGTTTCGTCACCTGACTTCGTCAGTGGGCTTGGTCTGAAGTCACAATTACAATATTTAAATACACGCCTCAGTATTCTGATTGGCCCATGCAAATTGCATTTAAACAAGCCTCAGCCTATCTATACAGCAACGTACCACACCAATAATACAACATATCAGGTGCTGAGTTAGTGCACATCAAACAGTACAAGAGAAGTTCATCAAGGCATACAATAAACATAAATATAAACATCAAAATACATACAAATAAAACAATGTAATAAAACATGACTAGTTAAACGTGTGACCGCATCACCAAAAATGATCGTATCACACAGAATATCCACTCGTCACCTATGTATGTCTTAATAATCTCATAATCCTCATGTGTCATATATATATAACACTACATATAGAGGTGGGTATCTCATCTGCCCATAAATGCATTATTGCACATTTACCCATAACTCTATTAATTAGAACAATATTGTCAGCGCTTAGAAACACACTTGTATTAACATCACGTGTTCATCGTCCCAGCGTAGCTTGTAACCTAGTTACCATTATATAACCAAAGCGGGGTATTTGGACACACAGAGATCCTTATTAGCACCAACGGAGTCAGAAGCCTACATAATTATAAAAACCTGACACCTATTGAGTACTTAGAAAACCCCGTATTTCAGGGACCAACGCTTATTCGTGTGACCTGTTTGTTTTTTAAAAAAAAGGGGGGGATACAAATTAAGGCATATCCCACAGGGGATCCTCAAGAGTAATGATTCAAAGTTTAAAAGCCTTTGATTATAATGAATACCAGCTAAAATCTAAAAGGAAATACAAACCGAAAACGAGCAAGAGACAGTTCAAAAATAGGGAATCTAGAGCATCTAATACGGACGGGGAGAGGTGAAGACTTCAAAAGTGGAAAGCACTAATATATTGTAACATAAAGCAAAATATTTAGCGAAATTATTTAAGAGAAATATATAGGATCCACACACCTATTTAAGAAACGGAGTAAGTTCATACCCCTCGTTCAAACCATTTGGATACAGAGTGTTTAATGTAAATAGCCAAAATGTTTCTCTTTTATTCAGGGTATTTTCTCTATCTCCTCCACACTTATCAAATGGTATATGTTCCAGACCTAGAAATCTTAAAGAGGCTGGATTATTACAGTGATGTTGTTTAAAATGACGGGGAACACTATGATTTTCAACATTGTTCCTAATATTTCTTAAATGCTCTAAAATACGTAACTTTAGCACTCTCTTGGTCTTTCCAACATACCTCATCCCACATCCACATTCTAGCAAATAAACAACATATGTGGTGTTGCAGTTAATAAAACTATTTATTCTAAATTTTTTGTCTGAATTTTTACTGCTAAAAGTTTTTGTGCCTTTCAACCCATGTTGACACACCTTACACTTGCCACATGTATAAAATCCTTCTATTTTACATAATGGTAAACAGTTAAGTGCAGCATCTTCTTTTTTATCCAGAGCGGGTAATAAGCTAGGAGCTAAATAAGTTTTTAAAGTTTTTGCTCGTCTAAACACCATATCTGGTCTTACTGGTAGATGTTGGGATAATACTGAGTCCATTTGTAAAATGTGCCAGTTTCGTTTGAGACTATTCTGAATTTTATAATGAGATGAGTTATATTGGGTCACAAAGGGACAAAACATTTTCTCATTTTCATCTTGCATCTTAACATCACGTTTCTTATACTTAATTAGTTCTTTTCTATCCAGCAAACTCGCTTTCTTAATAGCTCCTTCAATCAAAGACAGAGGGTAACCTTTTTCTAAAAATCGCCTTTTATATTCCAACGCTTGTTCTTCAAACTTAATCAATGAAGTGCAATTCCTTCTCAGACGTATTAATTGAGAGAATGGTAGATTACTCTTCCATTTTTTCAAATGGCAACTGTGGTAATCTCAATAATTATTACTATCTACCTCTTTGAAGAACGTGAAAGTTTCTATAGAATTATTGGAAACATAGGCCCTCATTCCGAGTTGTTCGCTCGCAAGGCGAATGTAGCAGAGTTACACACGCTAAGCCGCCGCCTACTGGGAGTGAATCTTAGCTTCTTAAAATTGCGACCGACGTACGCGCAATATTGCGATTACAAACGAGTTAGCAGTTTCAGAGTAGCTCCAGACTTACTCTGCCTGTGCGATCATTTCAGTGCTTGTCGTTCCTGGTTGACGTCACAAACACACCCAGCGTTCGCCCAGGCACTCCCACCGTTTCCCCGGCCACTCCTGCGTTTTTTCCGGAAACGGTAGCGTTTTCAGCCACACGCCCCTGAAACGCCGTGTATCCGCCCAGTAACACCCATTTCCTGTCAATCACATTACGATCGCCGGAGCGAAGAAAAAGCCGTGAGTAAAAATACTTTCTTCATAGTAAAGTTACTTGGCGCAGTCGCAGTGCGAACATTGCGCATGCGTACTAAGCGGATTTTCACTGCGATGCGATGAAAAATACCGAGCGAACAACTCGGAATGAGGGCCATAATCCCTAGTATCAAGGACCAGATCCAAGAACTCTATTTGTTCTTTCTGAAAATTGGATGTAAACCAGAGATTAAAGTTATTTATATTAAGATATTGTACAAAGCCATTGAACTCATCATCCGACCCCCGCCAGATGACTAGGACGTAGTGATAAGCGGGTTCGGTTTCCGAGAAACCGAACCCCCCCGAGCTTTACCTTTTTTACACGGGTCCGAGCAGACTCTGATCCTCCTGCCTTGCTCGGTTAACCCGAGCGCGCCCGAACGTCATCATCCCGCTGTCGGATTCTCGCGAGATTCGGATTCTATAAGCAGCCGCGCGTCGCCGCCATTTTCACACGTGCATTGGAGATGATAGGGAGAGGACGTGGCTGGCGTCCTCTCCGTTTAGTAGAAGTCAGAAGACAGTTGATTTCATTTGATTGCTTGTGCTTGTTTATTACTATAATTGTGGGGAGGATTGGGGAGCAGCTGTTAGGAGGAGTACAGTGCAGAGTTTAGTTTTTATCCGTTCTCTGCCTGAAAAAAACGCTCCATACCATATCTGTGCTCAGTGTGCTGCATGATATATCTGTGCTGAGTGCTCACACTGCTTAATTGTGGGGACTGGGGAGCAGCTATAGCATGAGTACAGTGCAGAGTTTTGCTGACAGTGACCACCAGTATACGTTTGTCTGCCTGAAAAACACTCCATATCTGTGCTCACAGTGTGCTGCTTTATTGTGGGGACTGGGGACCACCAGTATAATTAATATTATATATAGGAGGAGTACAGTGCAGAGTGCACTGCTGTACCTACCGCTGTGTCGTCATCCATTAAGTATACTATCCATCTACATTCCTATACCTGTGGTGCATTTTAGTTTAGCAGTTTGCTGACAGTGTCCACCAGGTCCAGTATACTGTATATAGCAGTACGGTAGGCCACTGCTGTGTACCTACCTCTGTGTCGTCACTCGTCATCCATAAAGTATACTAGTATCCATCCATCTACATTGTATACCTGTGGTGCATTTTTTTAAACATATTTTAGCAGTTTGCTGACAGTGTCCACCAGGTCCAGTATACTGTATATAGCAGTACGGTAGGCCACTGCTGTGTACCTACCTCTGTGTCGTCACTCGTCATCCATAAAGTATACTGGTATCCATCCATCTACATTGTATACCTGTGGTGTCTTTTTTTTAGACTAGTTTAGCAGTTTGCTGACAGTGTCCACCAGGTCCAGTATACTGTATATAGCAGTACGGTAGGCCACTGCTGTGTACCTACCTCTGTGTCGTCACTCGTCATCCATAAAGTATACTAGTATCCATCCATCTACATTGTATACCTGTGGTGCCTTTTTTTTAGACTAGTTTAGCAGTTTGCTGACAGTGTCCACCAGGTCCAGTATACTGTATATAGCAGTACGGTAGGCCACTGCTGTGCACCTACCTCTGTGTCGTCACTCGTCATCCATAAAGTATACTAGTATCCATCCATCTACATTGTATACCTGTGGTGCCTTTTTTTTAGACTAGTTTAGCAGTTTGCTGACAGTGTCCACCAGGTACAGTATACTGTATATAGCAGTACGGTAGGCCACTGCTGTGTACCTAACTCTGTGTCGTCACTCGTCATCCATAAAGTATACTAGTATCTATCCATCTACATTGTATACCTGTGGTGCATTTTTTTAAACATATTTTAGCAGTTTGCTGACAGTGTCCACCAGGTCCAGTATACTGTATATAGCAGTACGGTAGGCCACTGCTGTGTACCTACCTCTGTGTCGTCACTCGTCATCCATAAAGTATACTAGTATCCATCCATCTACATTGTATACCTGTGGTGCATTTTTTTAAACATATTTTAGCAGTTTGCTGACAGTGTCCACCAGGTCCAGTATACTGTATATAGCAGTACGGTAGGCCACTGCTGTGTACCTACCTCTGTGTCGTCACTCGTCATCCATAAAGTATACTAGTATCCATCCATCTACATTGTATACCTGTGGTGCCTTTTTTTTAGACTAGTTTAGCAGTTTGCTGACAGTGTCCACCAGGTCCAGTATACTGTATATAGCAGTACGGTAGGCCACTGCTGTGCACCTACCTCTGTGTCATCACTCGTCATCCATAAAGTATACTAGTATCCATCCATCTACATTGTATACCTGTGGTGCCTTTTTTTTAGACTAGTTTAGCAGTTTGCTGACAGTGTCCACCAGGTACAGTATACTGTATATAGCAGTACGGTAGGCCACTGCTGTGTACCTAACTCTGTGTCGTCACTCGTCATCCATAAAGTATACTAGTATCTATCCATCTACATTGTATACCTGTGGTGCATTTTTTTAAACATATTTTAGCAGTTTGCTGACAGTGTCCACCAGGTCCAGTATACTGTATATAGCAGTACGGTAGGCCACTGCTGTGTACCTACCTCTGTGTCGTCACTCGTCATCCATAAAGTATACTAGTATCCATCCATCTACATTGTATACCTGTGGTGCATTTTTTTAAACATATTTTAGCAGTTTGCTGACAGTGTCCACCAGGTCCAGTATACTGTATATAGCAGTACGGTAGGCCACTGCTGTGTACCTACCTCTGTGTCGTCACTCGTCATCCATAAAGTATACTAGTATCCATCCATCTACATTGTATACCTGTGGTGCCTTTTTTTTAGACTAATTAAGCAGTTTGCTGACAGTGTCCACCAGGTCCAGTATACTGTATATAGCAGTACGGTAGGCCACTGCTGTGTACCTACCTCTGTGTCGTCACTCGTCATCCATAAAGTATACTAGTATCCATCCATCTACATTGTAAACCTGTGGTGCCTTTTTTTTAGACTAGTTTAGCAGTTTGCTGACAGTGTCCACCAGGTCCAGTATACTGTATATAGCAGTACGGTAGGCCACTGCTGTGTACCTACCTCTGTGTCGTCACTCGTCATCCATAAAGTATACTAGTATCCATCCATCTACATTGTATACCTGTGGTGCCTTTTTTTTTTAGACTAGTTTAGCAGTTTGCTGACAGTGTCCACCAGGTCCAGTATACTGTATATAGCAGTACGGTAGGCCACTGCTGTGTACCTACCTCTGTGTCGTCACTCGTCATCCATAAAGTATACTAGTACCCATCCATCTACATTGTATACCTGTGGTGCCTTTTTTTAGACTAGTTTAGCAGTTTGCTGACAGTGTCCACCAGGTCCAGTATACTGTATATAGCAGTACGGTAGGCCACTGCTGTGTACCTACCTCTGTGTCGTCACTCGTCATCCATAAAGTATACTAGTATCCATCCATCTACATTGTATACCTGTGGTGCCTTTTTTTTAGACTAGTTTAGCAGTTTGCTGACAGTGTCCATCAGGTCCAGTATACTGTATATAGCAGTACGGTAGGCCACTGCTGTGTACCTACCTCTGTGTCATCACTCGTCATCCATAAAGTATACTAGTATCCATCCATCTACATTGTATACCTGTGGTGCCTTTTTTTTAGACTAGTTTAGCAGTTTGCTGACAGTGTCCACCAGGTCCAGTATACTGTATATAGCAGTACGGTAGGCCACTGCTGTGTACCTACCTCTGTGTCGTCACTCGTCATCCATAAAGTATACTAGTATCCATCCATCTACATTGTATACCTGTGGTGCCTTTTTTTTAAACTAGTTTAGCAGTTTGCTGACAGTGTCTACCAGGTCCAGTATACTGTATACAGCAGTACGGTAGGCCACTGCTGTGTACCTACCTCTGTGTCGTCACTCGTCATCCATAAAGTATACTAGTATCCATCCATCTACATTGTATACCTGTGGTGCCTTTTTTTTAGACTAGTTTAGCAGTTTGCTGACAGTGTCCACCAGGTCCAGTATACTGTATATAGCAGTACGGTAGGCCACTGCTGTGTACCTACCTCTGTGTCGTCACTCGTCATCCATAAAGTATACTAGTATCCATCCATCTACATTGTATACCTGTGGTGCCTTTTTTTAGACTAGTTTAGCAGTTTGCTGACAGTGTCCACCAGGTCCAGTATACTGTATATAGCAGTACGGTAGGCCACTGCTGTGTACCTACCTCTGTGTCATCACTCGTCATCCATAAAGTATACTAGTATCCATCCATCTACATTGTATACCTGTGGTGCCTTTTTTTAGACTAGTTTAGCAGTTTGCTGACAGTGTCCACCAGGTCCAGTATACTGTATATAGCAGTACGGTAGGCCACTGCTGTGTACCTACCTTTGTGTCGTCACTCGTCATCCATAAAGTATACTAGTATCCATCCATCTACATTGTATACCTGTGGTGCCTTTTTTTTAGACTAGTTTAGCAGTTTGCTGACAGTGTCCACCAGGTCCAGTATACTGTATATAGCAGTACGGTAGGCCACTGCTATGTACCTACCTCTGTGTCGTCACTCGTCATCCATAAAGTATACTAGTATCCATCCATCTACTTTGTATACCTGAGGTGCATTTTTTTAAACATATTTTAGCAGTTTGCTGACAGTGTCCACCAGGTCCAGTATACTGTATATAGCAGTACGGTAGGCCACTGCTGTGTACCTACCTCTGTGTCGTCACTCGTCATCCATAAAGTATACTAGTATCCATCCATCTACATTGTATACCTGTGGTGCATTTTTTTAAACATATTTTAGCAGTTTGCTGACAGTGTCCACCAGGTCCAGTATACTGTATTTAGCAGTACGGTAGGCCACTGCTGTGTACCTACCTCTGTGTCGTCACTCGTCATCCATAAAGTATACTAGTATCCATCCATCTACATTGTATACCTGTGGTGCCTTTTTTTTAGACTAGTTTAGCAGTTTGCTGACAGTGTCCACCAGGTCCAGTATACTGTATATAGCAGTACGGTAGGCCACTGCTGTGTACCTACCTCTGTGTCATCACTCGTCATCCATAAAGTATACTAGTATCCATCCATCTACATTGTATACCTGTGGTGCCTTTTTTTTAGACTAGTTTAGCAGTTTGCTGACAGTGTCCACCAGGTCCAGTATACTGTATATAGCAGTACGGTAGGCCACTGCTGTGTACCTACCTCTGTGTCGTCACTCGTCATCCATAAAGTATACTAGTATCCATCCATCTACATTGTATACCTGTGGTGCCTTTTTTTTAGACTAGTTTAGCAGTTTGC
This sequence comes from Pseudophryne corroboree, assembly GCF_028390025.1. NCBI lineage: Eukaryota > Metazoa > Chordata > Amphibia > Anura > Myobatrachidae > Pseudophryne > Pseudophryne corroboree. Next base: position 77,607,230 of record NC_086450.1, on the reverse strand, counting down.
TGACAGTGTCCATCAGGTACAGTATACTGTATATAGCAGTACGGTAGGCCACTGCTGTGTACCTACCTCTGTGTCGTCACTCGTCATCCATAAAGTATACTAGTATCCATCCATCTACATTGTATACCTGTGGTGCATTTTTTTAAACATATTTTAGCAGTTTGCTGACAGTGTCCACCAGGTCCAGTATACTGTATATAGCAGTACGGTAGGCCACTGCTGTGTACCTACCTCTGTGTCATCACTCGTCATCCATAAAGTATACTAGTATCCATCCATCTACATTGTATACCTGTGGTGCCTTTTTTTTAGACTAGTTTAGCAGTTTGCTGACAGTGTCCACCAGGTCCAGTATACTGTATATAGCAGTACGGTAGGCCACTGCTGTGTACCTACCTTTGTGTCGTCACTCGTCATCCATAAAGTATACTAGTATCCATCCATCTACATTGTATACCTGTGGTGCCTTTTTTTTAGACTAGTTTAGCAGTTTGCTGACAGTGTCCACCAGGTCCAGTATACTGTATATAGCAGTACGGTAGGCCACTGCTGTGTACCTACCTCTGTGTCGTCACTCGTCATCCATAAAGTATACTAGTATCCATCCATCTACATTGTATACCTGTGGTGCCTTTTTTTTAGACTAGTTTAGCAGTTTGCTGACAGTGTCCATCAGGTACAGTATACTGTATATAGCAGTACGGTAGGCCACTGCTGTGTACCTACCTCTGTGTCGTCACTCGTCATCCATAATGTATACTAGTATCCATCCATCTACATTGTATACCTATGGTGCCTTTTTTTTAGACTAGTTTAGCAGTTTGCTGACAGTGTCCACCAGGTCCAGTATACTGTATATAGCAGTACGGTAGGCCACTGCTGTGTACCTACCTCTGTGTCGTCACTCGTCATCCATAAAGTATATTAGTATCCATCCATCTACATTGTATACCTGTGGTGCCTTTTTTTTAGACTAGTTTAGCAGTTTGCTGACAGTGTCCACCAGGTCCAGTATACTGTATATAGCAGTACGGTAGGCCACTGCTGTGTACCTACCTCTGTGTCGTCACTCGTCATCCATAAAGTATACTAGTATCCATCCATCTACATTGTATACCTGTGGTGCCTTTTTTTTAGACTAGTTTAGCAGTTTGCTGACAGTGTCCACCAGGTCCAGTATACTGTATATAGCAGTACGGTAGGCCACTGCTGTGTACCTACCTCTGTGTCGTCACTCGTCATCCATAAAGTATACTAGTATCCATCCATCTACATTGTAAACCTGTGGTGCCTTTTTTTTAGACTAGTTTAGCAGTTTGCTGACAGTGTCCACCAGGTCCAGTATACTGTATATAGCAGTACGGTAGGCCACTGCTGTGTACCTACCTCTGTGTCGTCACTCGTCATCCATAAAGTATACTAGTATCCATCCATCTACATTGTATACCAGTGGTGCCTTTTTTTTAGACTAGTTTAGCAGTTTGCTGACAGTGTCCACCAGGTCCAGTATACTGTATATAGCAGTACGGTAGGCCACTGCTGTGTACCTACCTCTGTGTCGTCACTCGTCATCCATAAAGTATACTAGTACCCATCCATCTACATTGTATACCTGTGGTGCCTTTTTTTTAGACTAGTTTAGCAGTTTGCTGACAGTGTCCACCAGGTCCAGTATACTGTATATAGCAGTACGGTAGGCCACTGCTGTGTACCTACCTCTGTGTCGTCACTCGTCATCCATAAAGTATACTAGTATCCATCCATCTACATTGTATACCTGTGGTGCCTTTTTTTTAGACTAGTTTAGCAGTTTGCTGACAGTGTCCACCAGGTCCTGTATACTGTATATAGCAGTACGGTAGGCCACTGCTGTGTACCTACCTCTGTGTCATCACTCGTCATCCATAAAGTATACTAGTATCCATCCATCTACATTGTATACCTGTGGTGCCTTTTTTTTAGACTAGTTTAGCAGTTTGCTGACAGTGTCCACCAGGTCCAGTATACTGTATATAGCAGTACGGTAGGCCACTGCTGTGTACCTACCTCTGTGTCGTCACTCGTCATCCATAAAGTATACTAGTATCCATCCATCTACATTGTATACCTGTGGTGCCTTTTTTTTAGACTAGTTTAGCAGTTTGCTGACAGTGTCTACCAGGTCCAGTATACTGTATATAGCAGTACGGTAGGCCACTGCTGTGTACATACCTCTGTGTCATCACTCGTCATCCATAAAGTATACTAGTATCCATCCATCTACATTGTATACCTGTGGTGCCTTTTTTTTAGACTAGTTTAGCAGTTTGCTGACAGTGTCCACCAGGTCCAGTATACTGTATATAGCAGTACGGTAGGCCACTGCTGTGTACCTATCTCTGTGTCGTCACTCGTCATCCATTAAGTATGCTAGTATCCATCCATCTACATTGTATACCTGTGGTGCCTTTTAGTTGTGCACAGTAAATATAGTAGTAGGCCATTGCTATTGATACTGGCATATAATTCCACACATTAAAAAATGGAGAACAAAAATGTGGAGGTTAAAGGGAAAGATCAAGATCCACTTCCACCTCGTGCTGAAGCTGCTGCCACTAGTCATGGCCGAGACGATGAAATGCCATCAACGTCGTCTGCCAAGGCCGATGCCCAATGTCATAGTAGAGAGCATGTAAAATCCAAAACACAAAAGTTCAGTAAAATGACCCAAAAATCAAAATTAAAAGCGTCTGAGGAGAAGCGTAAACTTGCCAATATGCCATTTACGACACGGAGTGGCAAGGAACGGCTGAGGCCCTGGCCTATGTTCATGGCTAGTGGTTCAGCTTCAAATGAGGATGGAAGCACTCATCCTCTCGCTAGAAAAAAGAAAAGACTTAAGCTGGCAAAAGCACTGCAAAGAACTGTGCGTTCTTCAAAATCACAAATCCCCAAGGAGAGTCCAATTGTGTCGGTTGCGATGCCTGACCTTCCCAACACTGGACGGGAAGAGCTTGCGCCTTCCACCATTTGCACGCCCCCTGCAAGTGCTGGAAGGAGCACCCACAGTCCAGTTCCTGATAGTCAAATTGAAGATGTCACTGTTGAAGTACACCAGGATGAGGATATGGGTGTTGCTGGCGCTGGGGAGGAAATTGACAAGGAGGATTCTGATGGTGAGGTGGTTTTTTTAAGTCAGGCACCCGGGGAGACACCTGTTGTCCGTGGGAGGAATATGGCCCTTGACATGCCTGGTCAAAATACAAAAAAAATCATCTCTTCGGTGTGGAATTATTTCAACACAAATGCGGACAACAGGTGTCAAGCCGTGTGTTGCCTTTGTCAAGCTGTAATAAGTAGGGGTAAGGACGTTAACCACCTCGGAACATCCTCCCTTATACGTCACCTGCAGCGCATTCATCATAAGTCAGTGACAAGTTCAAAAACTTTGGGTGACAGCAGGAGCAGTCCACTGACCACTAAATCCCTTCCTCTTGTAACCAAGCTCCTGCAAACCACACCACCAACTAACTCAGTGTCAATTTCCTCCTTACCCAGGAAAGCCAATAGTCCTGCAGGCCATGTCACTGGCAAGTCTGACGAGTCCTCTCCTGCCTGGGATTCCTCCGATGCATCCTTGAGTGTAACGCCTACTGCTGCTGGCGCTGCTGTTGTTGCTGCTGGGAGTCGATCGTCATCCCAGAGGGGAAGTCGGAAGACCACTTGTACTACTTCCAGTAAGCAATTGACTGTCCAACAGTCCTTTGCGAGGAAGATGAAATATCACAGCAGTCATCCTGCTGCAAAGCGGATAACTGAGGCCTTGGCAGCCTGGGTGGTGAGAAACGTGGTTCCGGTATCCATCGTTAATTCAGAGGCAACTATAGACTTGATTGAGGTACTGTGTCCCCGGTACCAAATACCATCTAGGTTCCATTTCTCTAGGCAGGCGATACCGAAAATGTACACAGACCTCAGAAAAAGACTCACCAGTGTCCTAAAAAATGCAGTTGTACCCAATGTCCACTTAACCACGGACATGTGGACAAGTGGAGCAGGGCAGACTCAGGACTATATGACTGTGACAGCCCACTGGGTAGATGTATTGCCTCCCGCAGCAAGAACAGCAGCGGCGGCACCAGTAGCAGCATCTCGCAAACGCCAACTCGTTCCTAGGCAGGCTACGCTTTGTATCACCGCTTTCCAGAATAGCCACACAGCTGAAAACCTCTTACGGCAACTGAGGAAGATCATCGCAGAATGGCTTACCCCAATTGGACTCTCCTGGAGATTTGTGACATCGGACAACGCCAGCAATATTGTGCGTGCATTACATCTGGGCAAATTCCATCACGTCCCATGTTTTGCACATACCTTGAATTTGGTGGAGCAGAATTATTTAAAAAACGACAGGGGCGTGCAAGAGATGCTGTCGGTGGCCCGAAGAATTGCGGGCCACTTTCGGTGTTCAGGCACCGCGTACCGAAGACTGGAGCACCACCAAACATTCCTGAACCTGCCCTGCCATCATCTGAAGCAAGAGGTGGTAACGAGGTGGAATTCAGCCCTCTATATGCTTCAGAGGATGGAGGAGCAGCAAAAGGCCATTCAAGCCTATACATCTGGCCACGATATAGGCAAAGGAGGTGGAATGCACCTGACTCAAGCGCAGTGGAGAATGATTTCAACGTTGTGCAAGGTTCTGCAACCCTTTGAACTTGCCACACGTGAAGTCAGTTCAGACACTGCCAGCCTGAGTCAGGTCATTCCCCTCATCAGGCTTTTGCAGAAGAAGCTGGAGACATTGAAGGAGGAGCTAAAACAGAGCGATTCCGCTAGGCATGTGGGACTTGTGGATGGAGCCCTTAATTCGCTTAACCAGGATTCACGGGTGGTCAATCTGTTGAAATCAGAGCACTACATTTTGGCCACCGTGCTCGATCCTAGATTTAAAACCTACGTTGTATCTCTCTTTCCGGCAGACACAAGTCTGCAGAGGTTCAAAGACCTGCTGGTGAGAAAATTGTCAAGTCAAGCGGAACGTGACCCGTCACCATCTCCTCCTTCACATTCTCCCGCAACTGGGGGTGCGAGGAAAAGGCTAAGAATTCCGAGCCCACCCGCTGGCGGTGATGCAGGGCAGTCTGGAGCGAGTGCTGACATCTGGTCCGGACTGAAGGACCTGCCAACGATTACTGACATGTCTACTGTCACTGCATATGATTCTCTCACCATTGAAAGAATGGTGGAGGATTATATGAGTGACCGCATCCAAGTAGGCACGTCAGACAGTCCGTACGTATACTGGCAGGAAAAAGAGTCAATTTGGAGGCCCTTGCACAAACTGGCTTTATTCTACCTAAGTTGCCCTCCCTCCAGTGTGTACTCCGAAAGAGTGTTTAGTGCAGCCGCTCACCTTGTCAGCAATCGGCGTACGAGGTTACTTCCAGAAAATGTGGAGAAGATGATGTTCATTAAAATGAATTATAATCAATTCCTCCGTGGAGACATTCACCAGCAGCAATTGCCTCCAGAAAGTACACGGGGACCTGAGATGGTGGATTCCAGTGGGGACGAATTAATAATCTGTGAGGAGGGGGATGTACACAGTGAAAGGGGTGAGGAATCGGAAATCGGAGGATGATGATGAGGTGGACATCTTGCCTCTGTAGAGCCAGTTTGTGCAAGGAGAGATTGATTGCTTCTTTTTTGGTGGGGGCCCAAACCAACCAGTCATTTCAGTCACAGTCGTGTGGCAGACCCTGTCGCTGAAATGATGGGTTCGTTAAAGTGTGCATGTCCTGTTTATACAACATAAGGGTGGGTGGGAAGGCCCAAGGACAATTCCATCTTGCACCTCTTTTTTCTTTCATTTTTCTTGGCATCATGTGCTGTTTGGGGACAATTTTTTGGAAGGGCCATCCTGTCTTGATTGACACTGCAGTGCCACTCCTAGATGGGCCAGGTGTTTGTGTAGGCCACTTGTGTCGCTTAGCTTAGTCACACAGCCACCTTGGTGCGCCTCTTTTTTTCTTTGCATCATGTGCTGTTTGGGGAGTATTTTTTTGAAGGGCCATCCTGCCTGACACTGCAGTGCCACTCCTAGATGGGCCAGGTGTTTGTGTCGGCCACTTGGGTCGCTTAGCTTAGTCACACAGCTACCTCATTGCGCCTCTTTTTTTCTTTGCATCATGTGCTGTTTGGGGACTATTTTTTTGAAGTGCCATCCTGTCTGACACTGCAGTGACACTCCTAGATGGGCCAGGTGTTTGTGTCGGCCACTTGGGTCGCTTAACTTAGTCACACAGCGACCTTGGTGCGCCTCTTTTTTTTCTTTGCATCATGTGCTGTTTGGGGAGTATTTTTTGGAAGGGCCATCCTGTCTTGATTGACACTGCAGTGCCACTCCTAGATGGGCCAGGTGTTTGTGTCGGCCACTTGGGTCGCTTAGCTTAGCCATCCAGCGACCTCGGGGCAAATTTTAGGACTAAAAATAATATTGTGAGGTGTGAGGTGTTCAGAATAGACTGAAAATGAGTGGAAATTATGGTTATTGAGGTTAATAATACTATGGGATCAAAATGACCCCCAAATTCTATGATTTAAGCTGTTTTTGAGGGTTTTTTGAAAAAAACACCTGAATCCAAAACACACCCGAATCCGACAAAAAAATTTCGGTAAGGTTTTGCCAAAACGCGTCCGAATCCAAAACACGGCCACGGAACCAAAACCAAAACCGAAAAATTTCCGGTGCACATCACTACTAGGACGTCATCGATATAGCGCTTAAACAAAATGATTTTATCAGAAAAAGGATTGTTTGCTAGTATGTGATCTTTTTCCCACTCACCCATGTACAGATTAGCAACACTAGGGGCACAAATCGTCCCCATTGCTAGCCCGCACACCTGTACAAAAAATTCATCCAAAAAGGTGAAGTAATTGTGCTTAAAGATGAAACTGACACAATCCAAAAGGAACTGTACCCTGGGCATGTTCATCTCAATATCACTCCTCAATACTTTCTCCAAGCAAACTAGACCTTTCTCACGTGGGATGGAAGTGTAGAGTGATGTAACATCAATAGTTCCCCACCTAAACTCATCACACCATACAATATTTTCTAATAACTGTAAAATAGAAACTTTTACATAAGTTTCTAATAAGGGAACATATTTCTTTAAAAAAATGACTACATATTCAGACACACGGGAAGTAAGGGAATCAATCCCCGAGACTATAGGGCAACCAGGGAATTTGGATTGGTTTTTGTGGATCTTTGGTAAATAGTAAATTGTAGCAATCCTAGGATGTTCATTCCACAAATAAGCAAATTCCGCATCACTTAAAACCCCCGTTCTACAGCCCTCATTAAGTAATGCAAGAAGTTCTGACGAATAATCTTTAGTAGGGTCATTTTTTAACTTCGAATAAGAGGAAGGGTCAGACAACAACCTATACATTTCGGCTTCATAATCAGTCCGATTTAATAAAAGAAACCCTCCCCCCTTATCGGCTTGTTTAATAACTAATGCCGTGTTCCCTTTCAATTTATCTAAGGATAGCTGTTCTATTCTTGTTAAATTTGGAACTACTTTCCCCTTCCCATTAATTTTATCAAAATCTTTTTTGACCAACTGAGCAAATAAATCGAGGTGTGTACCTCGTGATTCGACAGGATAAAAGGTAGACCTTTTTCTTAAACCTGAAACATCAGAAGCTTCCTGACTTTCATAGTTTTTTAAGGGAGCCACAGACTTATTACCTTGCCTGATGTAGTGTCTTTTTAATATCATTTTACGTATATAAAGATTAAGATCCATATATAAGTTGAATTTATTAACTCCTGTCGTGGGCGCAAACGATAACCCTCTCTGTAATACATTAATTTCTGTGTTGGTTAATGTCACTTCTGAAAGATTAAAAATACCCACCTTCTTTCTCACTAATGAGGCTGCATTAAGGCTTTTTTGTGAGGCACCCTGTCCTCCTCTCTTCCCTCTTCGTCTCTGATTCTTTTTCCCCACATGCGTGAAGGTACCTGATTCAAAACCTGTTCTTTTTGTTGTCTCATGAATTCTCTTCATTTCCCTAAAAAAGACCCCTGTTTAGGGGAAAATTCTTGACCCTCTAACTGATGTAGGGTATCAAATCTATTGTTAATTTGAAACTTCGGGGATTCTACCCATTCAGTTTGTGGTCTCCATGATCTATCTCTACCCACCGTCTGCCATTGCTGAGCAAATCTCTCACGCTGTGGTTTGGGTCTGAAATAATCAATATTTCTTTTACCCCTTTTATCATTAGTGTACCCATGTTTATTGGAATATTCACGGACATATGTATGTTCTCTCTGTCTAGACTGGTCTCTCTGTCTAGAGACAGGTCTCTGTCTCTGAGGGAATTTTCGTTTCCTCACCTGCTCATTATCCCATTTAGCCTGTGACCAGTTTCTCACCTGACCCGATTCATAATCAGTTTTATCCCTAATAAATTTTTTCCTTTTAGTTTGTATTATCTCACCCTCAATTTTGGCTATTTTCTGTTCCATATATACTGAAAATTCCTTAAATTCAGCATCATCCCTTTTAGTATCCCAATGTTGTTCAACAGATGATAGTTCTTTTTTTATCTCCTGTAACATTTTTTTCTTCTCAAACAATGAGTCTCATAAGTTCTAATGAGCTTTCATCTAAGATACAATGCCATTCTTTCATGAACTTCTCATTGGATGATCCGAATGTGGGTTTTTTTGTGATTCTTAATCCGCGAGGTACTCTTTCGCATTTAATATAGTTCTCTAAACCCACAATATCCCACCACATTCGGGTCTCCTTAATTAACAGGCGTTCTGCCTTGGAGTAATTATCCTCAGTTATACAAGCATCATCAGAGACTTTCTCTGATATTTGTTTATTGAACAATTCAGCACATTGTAGTGATCTCTTATTTCTTAAATCTGCAAACTTAAACATTTTAACCCTTGAATAGCAGCTGCAAATATATGGGCAGTACGGATGGTGTAATGGTTAGCATTACTGCCTCACAGCACTGAGGTCATGGGTTCGATTCCCACCATGGCCCTAACTGTGTGGAGTTTGTATATTCTCCCCATACTTGCGTGGGTTTCCTCCGGGTACTCCGGTTTCCTCCCACAATCCAAAAATATACTGGTAGGTTAATTGGCTCCCAACAAAAAAATTAACCCTAGCATGAATGTGTGTGCATGTACATGTGATAGGGAATATAGATTGTAAGCTCCACTGGGGCAGGGACTGATGTGAATGACCGAATATTCTCTGTAAAGCGCTGCGGAATTTGTGTGCGCTATATAAATAACTGGTAATAAATAAATAAATAAATAAATAAATAAATAAATACACGGAATAATAGAAACAACGTAATTAAAATAAACAGTATGAGCGCCTAAACAAGGTGAATTCAAAGTCCCATGGAACTACAAGTCCAAGGCTGGACCAGAAAGAATGTTCCTCACAGTCACTGACACCCAGTCTTATTGGTTGATGAAATTTTGTCAGTGTGCACTTCTGGGACTTCCAGCTGTCGCTTCCCCAATACACACCCGATCCCGAACGGGTAAAGATCCTGCCAAGAGATTGAAAGAGCAGGGAGCGCCAATAGTGCATTAAAAGTGTATAACAGTTTATTAAAAAACATCCAGGTCAGTAACAAATGAAAATGCGTACCATAAAAGGCGGTTAAACCACCGCTTGTATAACCAGCATGAGAATTACCCCACAGTGCAAACAGCTTTCTTAATTCAGAATCCGTACGTCAGACCACGCCCATACGCGTTTCGTCATCCGACTTCGTCAGTGGGCTTGGTCTGAAGTCAAAATTACAATATTTAAATACACGCCTCAGTATTCTGATTGGCCCATGCAAATTGCATTTAAACACGCCTCAGCCTATCTATATAGCAACGTACCACACCAATAATACAACATATCAGGTGCTGAGTTAGTGCACATCAAACAGTACAAGAGAAGTTCATCAAGGCATACAATATACATAAATATAAACATCTAAATACATACAAATAAAACAATGTAATAAAACATGACTAGTTAAACGTGTGACCGCATCACCAATAATGATCGTATCACACAGAATATCCACTTGTCACCTATGTATGTCTTAATAATCTCATAATCCTCATGTGTCATATATATAACACTACATATAGAGGCGGGTATCTCATCTGCCCATAAATGCATTATTGCACATTTACCCATAACTCTATTAATTAGAACAATATTGTCAGCGCTTAGAAACACACTTGTATTAACATCACGTGTTCATCGTCCCAGCGTAGCTTGTAACCTAGTTACCATTATATAACCAAAGCGGGGTATTTGGACACACAGAGATCCTTATTAGCACCAACGGAGTCAGAAGCCTACATAATTATAAAAACCTGACACCTATTGAGTACTTAGAAAACCCCGTATTTCAGGGACCAACGCTTATTCGTGTGACCTGTTTTTTTTTTTTTAAAAAAGGGGGGGATACAAATTAAGGCATATCCCACAGGGGATCCTCAAGAGTAATGATTCAAAGTTTAAAAGCCTTTGCTTATAATGAATACCAGCTAAAATCTAAAAGGAAATACAAACCGAAAACGAGCAAGAGACAGTTCAAAAATAGAGCATCTAATACGGACGGGGAGAGGTGAAGACTTCAAAAGTGGAAAGCACTAATATATTGTAACATAAAGCAAAATATTTAGCGAAATTATTTAAGAGAAATTTATAGGATCCACACACCTATTTAAGAAACGGAGTAAGTTCATACCCCTCGTTCAAACCATTTGGATACAGAGTGTTTAATGTAAATATCCAAAATGTTTCTCTTTTATTCCGGGTATTTTCTCTATCTCCTCCACGCTTATCAAATGGTATATGTTCCAGACCTAGAAATCTTAAAGAGGCTGGATTATTACAGTGATGTTGTTTAAAATGACGGGGAACACTATGATTTTCAACATTGTTCCTAATATTTCTTAAATGCTCTAAAATACGTAACTTTAGCACTCTCTTGGTCTTTCCAACATACCTCATCCCACATCCACATTCTAGCAAATAAACAACATATGTGGTGTTGCAGTTAATAAAACTATTTATTCTAAATTTTTTGTCTGAATTTTTACTGCTAAAAGTTTTTGTGCCTTTCAACCCATGTTGACACACCTTACACTTGCCACATGTATAAAATCCTTCTATTTTACATAATGGTAAAAAGTTAAGTGCAGCATCTTCTTTCTTATCCAGAGCGGGTAGTAAGCTAGGAGCTAAATAAGTTTTTAAAGTTTTTGCTCGTCTAAACACCATATCTGGTCTTACTGGTGGATGTTGGCATAATACTGAGTCCATTTGTAACATGTGCCAGTTTGTTTGAGACTATTCTGAATTTTATAATGAGATGAGTTATATTGGGTCACAAAGGGACAAAACATTTTCTCATTTTCATCTTGCATCTTAACATCACGTTTCTTATACTTAATTAGTTCTTTTCTATCCAGCAAACTCGCTTTGTTAATAGCTCCTTCAATCAAAGACAGAGGGTAACCTTTTTCTAAAAATCGCCTTTTATATTCCAACGCTTGTTCTTCAAACTTAATCAATGAAGTGCAATTCCTTCTCAGACGTATTAATTGAGAGAATGGTAGATTACTCTTCCATTTTTTCAAATGGCAACTGTGGTAATCTCAATAATTATTACTATCTACCTCTTTGAAGAACGTGAAAGTTTCTATAGAATTATTGGAAGCATAATCCCTAGTATCAAGGACCAGATCCAAGAACTCTATTTGTTCTTTCTGAAAATTGGATGTAAACCAGAGATTAAAGTTATCTATATTAAGATATTGTACAAAGTCATTGAACTCATCATCCGACCCCCGCCAGATGACTAGGACGTCATCGATATAGCGCTTAAACAAAACGATTTTATCAGAAAAAGGATTATTTGCTAGTATGTGATCTTTTACCCACTCACCCATGTACAGATTAGCAACACTAGGGGCACAAATCGTCCCCATTGCTAGCCCGCACACCTGTACAAAAAATTCATCCAAAAAGGTGAAGTAATTGTGCTTAAAGATGAAACTGACACAATCCAAAAGGAACTGTACCCTGGGCATGTTCATCTCAATATCACTCCTCAATACTTTCTCCAAGCAAACTAGACCTTTTTTCTAATAACTGTAAAATATGGGTAGAATCTTTTACATAAGTTTCTAATAAGGGAACATATTTCTTTAAAAAAATGTCTACATATTCAGACACACGGGAAGTAAGGGAATCAATCCCCGAGACTACAGGGCGACCAGGGGGTTTGGATTGGTTTTTGTGGATCTTTGGTAAATAGTAAATTGTAGCAATCCTAGGATGTTTATTCCACAAATAAGCAAATTCCGCATCACTTAAAACCCCCGTTCTACAGCCCTCATTAAGTAATGCAAGAAGTTCTGACGAATAATCTTTAGTAGGGTCATTTTTTAACTTCGAATAAGAGGAAGGGTCAGGCAACAACCTATACATTTCGGCTTCATAATCAGTCCGATTTAATAAAACCAACCCTCCCCCCTTATCGGCTTGTTTAATAACTAATGCCGTGTTCCCTTTCAATTTATCTAAGGATAGCTGTTCTATTCTTGTTAAATTTGGAACTACTTTCCCCTTCCCATTCATTTTATCAAAATCTTTTTTGACCAACTGAGCAAATAAATCGAGGTGTGTACCTCATGATTCGACAGGATAAAAGGTAGACCTTTTTCTTAAACCTGAAACATTAGAAGCTTCCTGACTTTCATAGTTTTTTAAGGGAGCCACAGACTTATTACCTTGTCTGATGTAGTGTCTTTTTAATGTCATTTTACGTATATAAAGATTAAGATCCATATATAAGTTGAATTTATTAACTCCTGCCGTGGGCGCAAACGATAACCCTCTCTGTAATACATTAATATCTGTGTTGGTTAATGTCACTTCTGAAAGATTAAAAATACCCACCTTCTTTCTCACCAATGAGGCTGCATTAAGGCTTTTTTGTGAGGCACCCTGTCCTCCTCTCTTCCCTCTTCGTCTCTGATTCTTTTTCCCCACATGCGTGAAGGTACCTGATTCAAAACCTGTTCTTTTTGTTGTCTCAGGAATTCTCTTCGTTTCCCTAAAAAAGACCCCTGTTTAGGGGAAAATTCTTGACCCTCTAACTGATGTAGGGTATCAAATCTATTGTTAATTTGAAACTTCGGGGATTCTACCCATTCAGTTTGTGGTCTTCATGATCTATCTCTACCCACCGTCTGCCATTGCTGAGCAAATCTCTCACGCTGTGGTTTGGGTCTGAGATAATCAATATTTTTTTTACCCCTTTTATCATTAGTGTACCCATGTTTATTGGCATATTCACGGACATATGTATGTTCTCTCTGTCTAGACTGGTCTCTCTGTCTAGAGACAGGTCTCTGTCTCTGTGGGAATTTTCGTTTCCTCACCTGCTCATTATCCCATTTAGCCTGTGACCAGTTTCTCATCTGACCCGATTCATAATCAGTTTTATCTCTAATAATTTTTTTCCTTTTAGTTTGTATTATCTCACCCTCAATTTTGGCTATTTTCTGTTCCATATATACAGAAAATTCCTTAAATTCAGCATCATCCCTTTTAGTATCCCAATGTTGTTCAACAGATGATAGTTCTTTTTTTATCTCCTGTAACATTTTTTTCTTCTCATAAACAATGAGTCTCATAAGTTCTAATGAGCTTTCATCTAAGATACAATGCCATTCTTTCATGAACTTCTCATTGGATGATCCGAATGTGGGTTTTTTTGTGATTCTTAATCCGCGAGGTACTCTTTCGCATTTAATGTAGTTCTCTAAACCCACAATATCCCACCACATTCGGGTCTCCTTAATTAACAGGCGTTCTGCCTTGGAGTAATTATCCTCAGTTATACAAGCATCATCAGAGACTTTCTCTGATATTTGTTCATTGAACAATTCAGCACATTGTAGTGATCTCTTATTTCTTAAATCTGCAAACTTAAACATTTTAACCCTTGAATAGCAGCTGCAAATACACGGAATAATAGAAACAATGTAATTTAAATAAACAGTATGAGCGCATAAACAAGGTGAATTCAAAGTCCCATGGAACTACAAGTCCAAGGCTGGACCAGAAAGAATGTTCCTCACAGTCACTGACACCCAGTCTTATTGGTTGAAGAAATTTTGTCAGTGTGCACTTCTGGGACTTCCAGCTGTCGCTTCCCCAATACACACCCGATCCCGAACGGGTAAAGATGCTGCCAAGAGATTGAAAGAGCAGGGAGCGCCAATAGTGCATTAAAAGTGTATAACAGTTTATTAAAAAACATCCAGGTCGGTAACAAATGAAAACCCGTACCATAAAAGGCGGTTAAACCACCGCTTGTATAACCAACATGAGAATTACCCCACAGTGCAAACAGCTTTCTTAATTCAGAATCCGTACGTCAGACCACGCCCATACGCGTTTCGTCATCTTACTTCGTCAGTGGGCTTGGTCTGAAGTCACAATTACAATATTTAAATACACGCCTCAGTATTCTGATTGGCCCATGCAAATTGCATTTAAACAAGCCTCAGCCTATCTATACAGCAACGTACCACACCAATAATACAACATATCAGGTGCTGAGTTAGTGCACATCAAACAGTACAAAAGAAGTTCATCAAGGCATACAATAAACATAAATATAAACATCAAAATACATACAAATAAAACAATGTAATAAAACATGACTAGTTAAACGTGTGACCGCATCACCAAAAATGATCGTATCACACAGAATATCCACTCGTCACCTATCTATCTATGTCTTAATAATCTCATAATCCTCATGTGTCATATACCGTATTTTTCGGACCATAAGACGCACCTGACCATAAGACGCACCTAGTTTTTAGAGTAGGAAAACAGGAAAAAAAATATTCTGAACCAAATAGTTCCAGTTCTGTGTGATTTCTCATTAGACTCATACAAGCATTTGCAGATTGTGATTCTGTACAGTGCAGCCTTCTGTCGGAGCCAGCATACACATAGACACACACACACATCAGAGCCAGCATACACCTAGACACACACACACACATCAGAGCCAGCATACACATAGACACACACACACACACATACTGTAGACAGTACTGTAGACACAGACCTAGTGGTTCCCTGTGTCCAGGCTCTCAGCTAACGCTGCCCGCGGTGCACTCCTGAGGAAGGAGGAGGTGGGGGGGGGGGAGCGGGGGAGTCGCATGATGCCGGCTCTGCTGCTGGACTCTGAGATGACGGCGCAGCAGCATCCAGGACCCGCCGCTACCCGCACACTCCATCTGCGATGGCTCTCCACATGTCTTATTCGCTCCATAAGACGCACATACTTTTCCCCCCACATTTTTGGGGAGAAAAAGTGCGTCTTATGGTCCGAAAAATACGGTATATAACACTACATATAGAGGCGGGTATCTCATCTGCCCATAAATGCATTATTGCACATTTACCCATAACTCTATTAATTAGAACAATATTGTCAGCGCTTAGAAACACACTTGTATTAACATCACGTGTTCATCGTCCCAGCGTAGCTTGTAACCTAGTTACCATTATATAACCAAAGTGGGGTATTTGGACACACAGAGATCCTTATTAGCACCAACGGAGTCAGAAGCCTACATAATTATAATTATACAAACCGAAAACGAGCAAGAGACAGTTCAAAAATAGGGAATCTAGAGCATCTAATACGGACGGGGAGAGGTGAAGACTTCAAAAGTGGAAAGCACTAATATATTGTAACATAAAGCAAAATATTTAGCGAAATTATTTAAGAGAAATATATAGGATCCACACACCTATTTAAGGAACGGAGTAAGTTCATACCCCTCGTTCAAACCTTTTGGATACAGAGTGTTTAATGTAAATATCCAAAATGTTTCTCTTTTATTCAGGGCATTTTCTCTATCTCCTCCACGCTTATCAAATGGTATATGTTCCAGACCTAGAAATCTTAAAGAGGCTGGATTATTACAGTGATGTTGTTTAAAATGACGGGGAACACTATGATTTTCAACATTGTTCCTAATATTTCTTAAATGCTCTAAAATACGTAACTTTAGCACTATATTTCTCTTAAATAATTTTGCTAAATATTTTGCTTTATGTTACAATATATTAGTGCTTTCCACTTTTGAAGTCTTCACCTCTCCCCGTCCGTATTAGATGCTCTATTTTTGAACTGTCTCTTGCTCGTTTTCGGTTTGTATTTCCTTTTAGATTTTAGCTGGTATTCATTATAAGCAAAGGCTTTTAAACTTTGAATCATTACTCTTGAGGATCCCCTGTGGGATATGCCTTAATTTGTATCCCCCCCTTTTTTTTTAAAAAACAAACAGGTCACACGAATAAGCATTCGTCCCTGAAATACGGGGTTTTATAAGTACTCAATAGGTGTCAGGTTTTTATAATTATGTAGGCTTCTGACTCCGTTGGTGCTAATAAGGATCTCTGTGTGTCCAAATACCCCGCTTTGGTTAGATAATGGTAACTAGGTTACAAGCTACGCTGGGACGATGAACACGTGATGTTAATACAAGTGTGTTTCTAAGCGCTGACAATATTGTTCTAATTAATAGAGTTATGGGTAAATGTGCAATAATGCATTTATGGGCAGATGAGATACCCGCCTCTATATGTAGTGTTATATATATGACACATGAGGATTATGAGATTATTAAGACATAGATAGGTGACGAGTGGATATTCTGTGTGATACGATCATTTTTGGTGATGCGGTCACACGTTTAACTAGTCATGTTTTATTACATTGTTTTATTTGTATGCATTTTGATGTTTATATTTATGTTTATTGTATGCCTTGATGAACTTCTCTTGTACTGTTTGATGTGCACTAACTCAGCACCTGATATGTTGTATTATTGGTGTGGTACGTTGCTGTATAGATAGGCTGAGGCTTGTTTAAATGCAATTTGCATGGGCCAATCAGAATACTGAGGCGTGTATTTAAATATTGTAATTGTGACTTCAGACCAAGCCCACTGATGAAGTCGGATGACGAAACGCGTATGGGTGTGGTCTGACGTACGGATTCTGAATTAAGAAAGCTGTTTGCACTGTGGGGTAATTCTCATGCTGGTTATACAAGCGGTGGTTTAACCGCCTTTTATGGTACGGGTTTTCATTTGTTACCGACCTGGATGTTTTTTTAATAAACTGTTATACACTTTTAATGCACTATTGGCGCTCCCTGCTCTTTCAATCTCTTGGCATATATATATATATATATATATATATATATATATATATCTCAACATCTTTTTTTGTTTTCCTTTATAGCATATGATAACATTTAGCTGCATGTAACACAAGTTATACATTGCTTATACATTATGTACAGTATATACAAGAGAGTAGCTAATTTCAACTGATGCAAAGATCAGACACTGGAAATGAAAGTCTAATGAAAATACATATTAAACGACCTTGGGGTATATTTACAAAGATTCGTGTTTTTGACGTTTTGAAGGGTGTTTGAACTCGAATGGTATCGGGTGCATTTTACTGCAACTTTTTGAATCCTGATACGATCATTCACTAAGCTGCCGACTTTTCCCAATTCGTATTTTCCGATGTCGATGTGATTCGTAATGTTAGGCAGTGTTTTACTGGAGTGATGAGTAAAACACTGCCTGACAAAACATAAGGAATCCCGGACGGATCTGTGAGATCCGTGCAGGGCTTCATTGTGTACCTTAAAAAGGTGTTTTAAGTATTAAAAAATCCGAAAAAAATTGCGTGGGGTCCCCCCTCCTAAGCACAACCAGCCTCGGGCTCTTTGAGCCGGTCCTGGTTGACAAAATATGGAGAAAAAAATGACAGGGGTGCCCCCATATTTCATCAACCAGCACCGGGCTCTGCGCCTGGTCCTGGTTCCAAAAATACGGGGTACAAAAAGCGTAGGGGTCCCCCGTATTTCTGAAACCAGCACCGGGCTCCACTAGCTAGGTACATAATGCCACAGCCGGGGGACACTTTTATACTGGTCCCTGCAGCCCTGGCATTACATACCCAACTAGTCACCACTGGCCGGGGTACCCTGGAGGAGTGGGAACCCCTTAAATCAAGGGGTCCCCCCCTCCAGCCACCCAAGGGCCAGGGGTGAAGCCCGAGGCTGTCCCCCCATTGGATTGGTGAGATTGGTGCTTAGTGAATTCCCGGATTGGGACTTAGAAAAAAAAAATACAAATCGGACAAACTCGAATTCTTAGTAAATTTTGGCCCTTGTGTAAAACTTGTTTATCTAGAGTTTGCTAATTTATTTTATTTGCCACAGATAAAATGACGTTTATTGCATTGAGTGGGGATCCTGAGTAAATGTTCCATTGAAGAACCTGTGCTATCTTGTTACTGAGGTTTTCTTTTAGCTGCTAGTAGATCAAGATATTTGGGCCCATTGAAAAATAATGGTTAGCATTACCGCCTCACAGTACTAAGGTCTTGGGTTTGAGTTCCTGTATGTAGTTTGCAAATTCTCCCTGTGCTGTTCTTTGTGCCTAAGGGGACTTCAGTTTCCTCCCATAATCCAAAAATATACTGGTAGGTTAAATGGCTCCTGACAAAAAAGAACTATTGTGTATGTGTGGTCGTGTACATGTGGTAGGGAATACAGACTGTAAACTCCCCGGGAGCAGGGATTGATGTAAATGGCCAAATATTCTCTGTACAGCGCTAAGGAATATGTGTGTGCTGTATGAATAACTGTAAATAAATAAACAATACTAAAATAAACTCTACGACACCTGTAGGAGATAGCCGCCTGATTTCCCAGTATTATTATGGCTCATATTCTGCCTCTAAAATGTGGCAATCCTCCTACATCCAAGCCAAAAATTTTTTTTAATGGATCAGGCCCTCTTCATTCATTGGACACTCTACCAGCCCTGATATGTCACAAGCAGTTGGGATTGAAATGTTGGTGGGCGGGATTCCAGCAGTCAGAATACCAACCGCAGCATCCCGCTATTAAGAATCCCGACAGGGGGAAGGTAAGTATACTTACCTTCCCACAATGGCCCCCTAACCCTCCCTTGCAGCAGCCTAAACCTAACCCTCCCCCTCCAGCAGCCTAACCCTCCCCATGGGTGCCTAAACCTAACTTCCCCTCTCCGTAGCCTAAACCTAGAACCACCCCCACCCTTCCCCCCGTGTGGCCTACCTGTTCTGCGAACCGGCACGTGCTCGGTCGAGATCCCGGTGGTCGGGATTCCAGCGCTGGGCATGTGACCCTACTAGGGATGCTGGTGTCGACATTCTGAGAAGGGTCAGGATTCGGGCGTCGGTATTTTGACTGCCATGGAAGCACAGACAAGTTTCTAGTGAACTGTGTTTTATTAAACTTCAGCCGCTGATTCAAACTGTTAATCAGTACAATTGCTTTGTGCTTTTAGAATATGCTTCTGACTGATTTGATTGAGAATGTTTGTGTTGTGGGTTTTTGCTGACAAATACACTTTAAGTTAACAAGAGTTGTATTTTGTGGATGCATCCATAAGAAATAATGAAATTCAGGACAATGTGTTCTTCATAACCATCATACCACTAATTTAAGATCCTCATAATTGAGAACAGAAAGTTCCTGGCATAGAGAGTAAAATAACGGTCTATAAAAATAACTTGTGTCAACATAGATAATTAATTCCGCTGACACTTGTCTTGGGTGGTATTCGTGGATAGCCATGTGAAGCCTTTGCCAGATTACCAAAAATCTAAAAATAAACATTAGTAAAGAAAACGTTTCCTTGCTGTTACAATGAGACCAAAGCAGTACAGGCTATAATTTCTTCTGTTTTCTACCAGTATGTGTTATAAATATGATCTTCTGATAACATTATATAATATAATTGTAGAAGGTCTGTCCCGTCTCCTCAATGGCCTTGCTTCCCAATGGCTCCTACTGCGAGGCAGATGGGACAGATCTGGAAGAGGAGGACTGACTGGTCACTGGAACAAGATAAGTATTGGAGCAGGGGCAGGGGATGGCGGCGGAACAGAGAGACAAGAAATGGGGTCTGTGGGACGGAGCAACCAGGGGGGGGGAGGGGGTTCAGGACAAAAGAAAGGGGGTGCGTCTGGACAGGGTAGAGAGCAGGATCTGTGCAGAGCAGGGGGCAGACCAATAGACAAGTAAAATATATTTTATGAGGTTCGATCATGGAAGGTAAAATGGGGGTTGTGTAATTAAAGAAATAATCTTATAAAAGGAGGGAGGGCCCTGCCTTTGAGAGCTTACATTCTATTGGGAGGGGGAGGAGTGGGGTATTGGCAACATACACGGGGTAAAGGAGGTGGGATGGAGGAAAGGGATTAGGCACAGTTCAGGTAGACAAGACCAAATAGAGGAGTTTTGAGGGAGAAATTGGAGCAATGAAGGAGAGCTGATACTGCAGAATGAGGAACAGCATTACATGCGTTTGGGGTAGCATGGGAGTGAGAGCAGGGTGGGTCGGTGCAAGGTTTCTCAGCACCCTGGGGCAAAACTTAAGCCAAACCTCCCCCTCTTATACAAGTTACGTCACAGCAGTGCCTCCTATTAATGTTACATAACACAGTAGTGCCCTTTATTCAAGTTACGACACAGTATTGTCTCTTATTCACTTTATATCACACAGTAGTGCCCCTTATTCACGTTACACCACAGTAGAACCCATTTACGTTAAATGGGGTCTACTGTGGTGTAACGTGAATAAGGGGCACTACTGTGTGATATAAAGTAAATAAGAGACAATACTGTGTCGTAACTTGAATGTGTTATGCACACCAGTGCCTGCAGGAATGTACTGGTGTCTGAACTGTTATGCACACCAGTGCCTGCAGGAATGTACTGGTGTCTGAACGGATAGGGATGCAAAACAAATGAACTCACAGACAGACTGGGGAATATGACATTACGTACACAGAAGGTGATAGGGTAACAAAATAAACACAAAGTGAACAGAGAAGCCCAGAGGCTAAGAAACTGGGTGTCTCCCTATTATTAGGAATGCTCAGATGAAAAAAGCAAGATGTTGTGTTTTAATACATAGAGAACCCGAAATGCTGTTGCTAAGGGCAACAGCAAAACCCTAAAGGGTTACCAACGGGTGTGGCAGTAAACTCCTTGGTCAGAGATGGAATGATAGACACAAGGAGAGTCTCCACAATCCTAATCCTCGCTTGCAGTGCACAGGTTCAGCTTACTGCCACTAAACTGAATACCTGAACACCTTGCACAGCGAGACAGGATTTAGGCAGGCAGTCTGAGAATACAGCCGCAAACCTGCTAAGTTCACAGAGTAGCAAAAGAACCCCAGCAGGTTAAACGACTGACTCCAGTCTTACTGCTAGGTCTGGATTGGCAGAGTGTAGTACCAAATCCCCTGGCCTATTTGCAGTAAGCAACAACAAATACAAAGCTACACAGTACTGGCTAACTTTCAGGAACTGACTAACCAACAAAGATTCAGCAGCATCTGCTTAACCTGAGAAGAGGCCTTATAAAGTAGGTGCTGTCCACGCCCCACTCAGACCTCACAGACTGTGAGCACAAAAACCAGCACCGGATCCCCTGCCGTGCACAGAGCCTGTAACCACTGCACAGCAAAAGACCCGAACCGGAGTATCAGCTGCGCTCAGGTTACTCCGCTAGCACTTGTCTCCCGGTTGCCATGACGACGTGGCAGCACAGGGCAGGAGACCCTAACAGTACCCCCCCTCTGACGAGGGGTCAAATAACCCCTACCACCGGGTTTATCGGGGAACTGCGAGAAGAAAGAGCGTATCAGTCTGGGGGCATGAAGATCACAACTGCGCACCCACGACCGCTCCTCCGGGCCATACCCCTTCCAGTGCACCAAAAATGACAGCCGACCCCGAACCATCTTGGAGTCAAGAATCCTTTCAACAACAAACTCCTTCTGGCCACGTATCAGAAGAGGAGAAGGTCTTCCACTGGAAGAAGGATTACTAATCGCCCGTTTTAAAAGGGAACAATGAAATGTTTTATTGATACCCAAAGAACGGGGCAGGTCTAACTGAAATGCCACCGGATTGATTACCCTGGTGATCTTATAAGGGCCGATGAACCAGGGGCCTAACTTATGAGATGGCTGTCTCAACTTCAAATTCTTGGTAGACAACCAGACGAAGTCTCCTAATTTGAAGCTGCAGGGTCTTTTCCGCTTATCAAAAACCCTTTTGGTCACTAATGACACAGACACAAGGGCTTTCTTCACTTTCCTCCAAATACCTCTAAGGACAGAAACCACAGAGGAACCACCAGGCGTGGAGTCCAGGGGGTCAAAAGAATTGGCCTTAGGATGATGCCCATACACACAAAGGAAGGGAGAGATCCCTGTAGCAGAGTGAGCCGCGTTGTTATAGGCAAACTCCGCCATGGACAGATGAGCAACCCAGTCAGTCTGACACTTGGAGACATAACACCTGAGGAACTGCTCCAAGGACTGGTTCACCCTTTCAGTCTGCCCATTAGACTGCAGATGGTAGCCTGACGACAAGCTGACAGAAATCTGGAGATCGGAACAAAATGCCCTCCAGAATTTGGCCACAAACTGGGATCCGCGGTCAGAGACCACATCAAGTGGCAACCCGTGGAGACGCACAACATGCAGCATAAATAATTCAGACAGGCGTCTGGCCGATGGCAGCCCAACCAGTGGAACGAAGTGCGCCATCTTCGAAAACCTGTCAACGACAACCCAGATGGCTGTCATCCCCGAGGATTTGGGCAAGTCCACCACAAAATCCATTGAAATGTGGGTCCATGGCTTAGATGGGATAGAGAGTGGATGTAATGGGCCAACAGGAACCCCTCTAGGAGTCTTATTTCGGGCACAGATGTCACATGCCCGAACCCACTGATCCACATCCTTAGCCACCGAGGGCCACCACACCGCCCTAGATAGCAACTCCCGAGTTCTGGCAATACCCGGGTGACCTGCCGACTTCTTGGCATGGAATTCCAGGAACACTCGCTGTCTTAACCTAGGAGGCACAAACAAAAGACCTACCGGAAGGTCTGGAGGAGCCTGCTCCTGTGCTCTAAGGACTAATGACAAGAGGTCCTGGGTAATGCCCACTTTAATACATGATGGGGACACAATGGGCAACGGCTCCTCGGTGGTCTCCTGGATTGGAGCAAAACTCTGCGAGAGCGCATCAGCCTTGATGTTTTTTGACCCAGGGCGATATGTTATCAAAAAATTAAAGCAAGCAAAAAACAAAGCCCATCGTGCCTGCCTGGCATTGAGACGCTTCGCTGACTCTAAATATGCCAGATTCTTATGGTCGGTGAGAATTGAGACCACAAACTTAGCCCCCTCAAGCCAGTGTCTCCACTCCTCGAGTGCATCCTTAATAGCCAACAATTCCCGGTTACCCACGTCATAATTCATCTCGGCAGGCGAAAATTTACGGGAAAAGTAAGCACAGGGATGAAGGCGATTATCAGACACTCCCATCTGAGAGAGCACTGCCCCAATACCCATCTCAGAGGCATCCACCTCCACCACAAAAGGACACTCTGGATCTGGGTGTCGCAGCACCTTGGCCGAGACAAATGCCCTTTTGAGACGGGCAAAAGCCGCTTTAGCCTCACAAGACCAGTGAGCAACATCCGCCCCTTTCTTAGTGAGTGCCACCAAGGGCGCCACTATAGACGAAAATCCAGCGATAAATCGTCTATAAAAATTTGCAAAGCCCAGGAAACGCTGAAGCGCCTTCAAACTAGTGGGCTGCACCCAATCCAGGACTGCCTGTACCTTGGAACCCTCCATTTGGAAACCTTCTGGGGAGATAATATATCCTAGAAATGCAATTTGCTGAACTTCAAATTCGCACTTCTCCAGCTTCGCCCCAAGCCTGTGGTCTCTGACTTTCTGGAGGACTAAGCGTGCATGCTTCCGATGTTCCTCCAGGGAATGGGAGAAGATTAGGATGTCATCTAAGTATACAACTAAGAATCTATCCAAATATTCCCTGAGTACATCGTTCATGAAATCCTGGAAGACTGCCGGGGCATTACAGAGCCCAAAAGGCATCACCAAATATTCATAATGCCCTGAGTGGGTATTAAAGGCAGTCTTCCATTCATCCCCCTCTCTTATTCGGATTAGATTGTACGCCCCGCGTAGGTCAATCTTAGAAAAAATGGTGGCAGTACGAAGCTGGTCAAACAAGACCGAAATGAGAGGCAGTGGGTATGAGTTTTTAATCGTGATACGGTTCAATTCCCTGAAGTCGATGCAGGGTCGCAACGAACCATCCTTTTTACCCACGAAGAATAACCCCGACCCAACTGGAGACTGTGAAGGTCTGATAAATCCCTTAGCCAAGTTCTCCTGAATGTACTCTGCCATAGCCTGAGTCTCAGGATGTGACAGGGAGTACAACCTGCTCTTGGGAAGCTTAGCATTTGGCAACAAATCAATGGCACAGACATAGCGGCGATGGGGAGGTAGTACCTCTGCAACCTTTTTGGATAACACGTCCGCAAAATCTGCATAACACCCTGGCAATCCTGGCAAACTTAGCTGCGAGAGCCTGACTGGAAGGCTCAAGCAACTCCTGAAACAATCAGTACCCCAACTAAGAATCTCCCCAGAGACCCAGTCAAATTGAGGATTGTGGGCCCTTAACCAGGGTAACCCCAACACCAATGGGGCAAAAGTACAGACAGTCAATAAAAGGACAATTTTTCAGAGTGTGTGGCTCCAATAAACAAAGAAATCTGGCTAGTGCAAGAGGTAATTTTACCTTGGGATAATGGTTCCCCGTTTAACCCACAAATCTCAATTTCCGATGCCAAGGGTACTAAGGGAACAGAGTGTTTCAGGGCGAATTGGCGGTCCATAAAAACCCCGTCGGCCCCTCTGTCCACAAAGGCCTCAGTCTTGACAGTTTGACCGAGGATCTTCAAGGTCACCGGAATGATAAAAGTCTTCTTGGGAAATTCTGACTTCTGGCCTGACAGGATATTTCCCATCACCCTCAGGCCCTGAAGTTTTCCGGCTTTTCTGGACATGATACTACCACATGACCTTTATTCCCACAGTACAAACACAACCCCTGCTGTCTCCTCCGGGTCTTCTCACGCGAGGAGAGGCGGGTAGCTCCAATCTGCATAGGCTCCTCGGAAAATTCCTCAGAGTCTGAGGTTCCCTTGGGAAAGAAGGAAACCTCGGTCTCCCTTTCAAGCCTACGCTCTCTCAGCCGTCTATCCACCAGGATGGATAACTGCATGAGCTGATCCAAGCTATCAGGCAAGGGATATTGTACCAGTTGGTCTTTTATCTGGTTAGAAAGACCTCTTCGGTACTGGTGTCTCAGGGCTGGGTCATTCCACTGGGTATCATGGGCCAACCTCCGAAACTCCGTACAGTAAACCTCAACTGGCCTTCGCCCTTGCTTAAGGATCGAAATCTGAGCCTCGGCTGAGGCCGTCTTGTCAGGGTCATCATACAACATGCCCAGTGCCGTAAAAAAAGCATCAACACTTTTAAGCGACGGACAGTCAGGCTGCAACCCATATGCCCAGACCTGTGGGTCTCCTTGTAGCAAGGAAATCACTATGCCCACCCGCTGAAACTCCGACCCTGAAGACTGAGGCCTAAGCCGAAAGTACAGCTTGCAGCTCTCCTTGAAACAAAAGAACTGCGAGCGATCTCCAGAAAAACGATCCGGGAGATTTACTTTCGGCTCCTTAACCCCTGAAGGTGCTGCTGCTGCGGGAGTTCCGCCAGCGGCCTGGGAGGTGTGCATTTTAATGGACAAATCATTAAATTGTCGAGTCAGGACCTGCACCTGATCGACCACCTGTTGCAACGTATTTTGAGGGGTATGCTCCATATTCCCACAAAATTTCAACAGGAGTATTAGGCTGCTGAATATTTTATGCACACCAGTGCCTGCAGGAATGTACTGGTGTCTGAACTGTTATGCACACCAGTGCCTGCAGGAATGTACTGGTGTCTGAACTGTTATGCACACCAGTGCCTGCAGGAATGTACTGGTGTCTGAACGGATAGGGATGCAAAACAAATGAACTCACAGACAGACTGGGGAATATGACATTACGTACACAGAAGGTGATAGGGTAACAAAATAAACACAAAGTGAACAGAGAAGCCCAGAGGCTAAGAAACTGGGTGTCTCCCTATTATTAGGAATGCTCAGATGAAAAAAGCAAGATGTTGTGTTTTAATACATAGAGAACCCGAAATGCTGTTGCTAAGGGCAACAGCAAAACCCTAAAGGGTTACCAACGGGTGTGGCAGTAAACTCCTTGGTCAGAGATGGAATGATAGACACAAGGAGAGTCTCCACAATCCTAATCCTCGCTTGCAGTGCACAGGTTCAGCTTACTGCCACTAAACTGAATACCTGAACACCTTGCACAGTGAGACAGGATTTAGGCAGGCAGTCTGAGAATACAGCCGCAAACCTGCTAAGTTCACAGAGTAGCAAAAGAACCCCAGCAGGTTAAACGACTGACTCCAGTCTTACTGCTAGGTCTGGATTGGCAGGGTGTAGTACCAAATCCCCAGGCCTATTTGCAGTAAGCAACAACAAATACAAAGCTACACAGTACTGGCTAACTTTCAGGAACTGACTAACCAACAAAGATTCAGCAGCATCTGCTTAACCTGAGAAGAGGCCTTATAAAGTAGGTGCTGTCCACGCCCCACTCAGACCTCACAGACTGTGAGCACAAAAACCAGCACCGGATCCCCTGCCGTGCACAGAGCCCGTAACCACTGCACAGCAAAAGACCCGAACCGGAGTATCAGCTGCGCTCAGGTTACTCCGCTAGCACTTGTCTCCCGGTTGCCATGACGACGTGGCAGCACAGGGCAGGAGACCCTAACAGAATGGACCACACATTACACCACACAGTAGAGTCCATTCAAGTTCTGTCATACAGAGCCCATTCACATCCTGTCACACAGTAGTAGTGCCCCTTATAACACATTATATCATACAGTAATGACTCCTATACATTATGCCACACAGTAATGCCACTTACACATTATGACACACACAGTAATGCCCCTTATAACATTATGCCACATAATAGTTTTGCCCTTACACATTATGCCACATTTTTTAATTGCCAGCCTATCCATGAGCTCCAATTGGCTTGCGGACTGCTCCAGACTTAATAATAATAATAATAATTTTATTTATATAGCTCTCTTTCTCCAATAGGACTCAAGGCGCTTATAATAATGGAGTCATTGTCTCTCACATGGCTGTGCACTACCTAGAATCAGCTGGTGCATAAAACAAATATGTGTGGCTGTACTGGAGCAAAAATGCAAATACTGTATATATAGTTCAAGTTCAGAACATGGGACCCCCTGGGTTAGCATAACTAAACTGCTTCAGAACATCATTAAACAATCAGAACAGTAAAACATGTACCGTCACTTGCCAAAGGTTACTACAGGTTGAGTATCCCTTATCCAAAATGCTTGAGACCAGAAGTATTTTGGATATCGGATTTTTCTGTATTTTGGAATAATTGCATACGATAATGAGATATGGCGATGGGACCTAAGTCTAAGCACATAATACATTTATAGTCCATGTACACCTTATACACACAGCCTGAAGGTAATTGTAGCCAATATTTTTAATAACTTTGTGCATTAAACAAAGTGTGTCTACATTCACACAATTAATTTATGTTTCATATACACCTTATACACACAACTTGAAGGTCTTTAATACAAAATTTTTAATAACTTTGTGTATTAAACAAAGTTTGTGTACATTGAGCCATCAGAAAACAAAGGTTTCACTATCTCACTCTCACTCAAAAAATTCCGTATTTTGGAATATTCCGTATTTCCGAATATTTGGATATTGGATACTCAACCTATATTTCCATTACATGTCCACGTCGCAGGGGGTCCCACATTCCGAACTTGAGCACACAGACATATATAGGCTTTCAGCACTGTTGCCTTAGGTATGTACAGCCCGCACCCTCGGCTGCTGATTTCTGGCATGCTGCTCGGCCACCCAACTGGATGGTATGAAGGGCATCTCAGTGCCCGTGGTTTAATACATATACCTCTTCAGTAACTGGCCTCTGTGGTAAACTACCAATGTTTACTGTGGCGGTAAGCATTAGTACATCCCGCCCCAAATGCTTTAAGTGTACCGCAGGTACGTTTTTTCATTAGAGGCGGCAGAGGCGAAGCTGAGGAAGAAGCTGTTCCCGCTTGTTGCCGGGC
This sequence comes from Pseudophryne corroboree, assembly GCF_028390025.1. NCBI lineage: Eukaryota > Metazoa > Chordata > Amphibia > Anura > Myobatrachidae > Pseudophryne > Pseudophryne corroboree. Next base: position 77,578,876 of record NC_086450.1, on the reverse strand, counting down.
GGTTGTGTCCAGGCCGGGGGCTGGCAACAGAGGGGGTGCGGCAAACGTAGTTTACCCTGGCCGGTCGTGAGGGTGACTGACAGTGGTGGCTGGCCAGACCCGCACTGTGGCAGCCACCAAGACAGCCCAGCACAACATCATATTTAAGTAAAACTGGTTCAGCAGGAGCCTGCCGCCCTCCAGTGGCCGGCGCCCATAGGCAGCTGCCTAAATCTGCCTAATGGTAGCGCCGGCCGTGAGTGAGAGGCAGTGAAAAGCGGGGAGAGGGATTGTCACCAGCTGAGCAGAGAAGCTGCCTGTGAGGGAGAATCATCCCCTCTCCATTCCTTCCTCTGACAGCATTATTTGTTAGCCCTAGCTTCCTACTATAAGCAGCAGACAGATTTGTGTTTTATTGCGGGATATGGAGCAGATGGTTGAAATTGAAATACACAGATAAATATTAGAGATGAGCGGGTTCGGTTTCTCTGAATCCGAACCCGCCAGAACTTCATGTTTTTTTTCACGGGTCCGAGCGACTCGGATCTTCCCGCCTTGCTCGGTTAACCCGAGCGCGCCCGAACGTCATCATGACGCTGTCGGATTCTCGCGAGGCTCGGATTCTATCGCAAGACTCGGATTCTATATAAGGAGCCGCGCGTCGCCGCCATTTTCACACGTGCATTGAGATTGATAGGGAGAGGACGTGGCTGGCGTCCTCTCCGTTTAGAATAGATTAGAGAGACACTTGATTTACTAATTTTGGGGAGCATTAGGAGTACTCAGTACAGTGCAGAGTTTTGCTGATAGTGACCACCAGTTTTATTTATAATCCGTTCTCTGCCTGAAAAAAGCGATACACAGCACACAGTGACTCAGTCACGACACATACCATATCTGTGTGCACTGCTCAGGCTCAGGCCAGTGTGCTGCATCATCTATTATCTATATATAATATTATATATATCTGTCTGACTGCTCAGCTCACACAGCTTATAATTGTGGGGGAGACTGGGGAGCACTACTGCAGTGCCAGTTATAGGTTATAGCAGGAGCCAGGAGTACATAATATATTATATAGTGAGTGACCACCAGACACACAGTGCAGTTTATTTAATATATCCGTTCTCTGCCTGAAAAAAGCGATACACACAGTGACTCAGTCAGTCACATACCATATCTGTGTGCACTGCTCAGGCTCAGGCCAGTGTGCTGCATCATCTATATATATTATATATCTGTCTGACTGCTCAGCTCACACAGCTTATAATTGTGGGGGAGACTGGGGAGCACTACTGCAGTGCCAGTTATAGGTTATAGCAGGAGCCAGGAGTACATAATATTATATTAAAATTAAACAGTGCACACTTTTGCTGCAGGAGTGCCACTGCCAGTGTGACTAGTGACCAGTGACCTGACCACCAGTATATATAATATTAGTAGTATACTATCTCTTTATCAACCAGTCTATATTAGCAGCAGACACAGTACAGTGCGGTAGTTCACGGCTGTGGCTACCTCTGTGTCGGCACTCGGCAGCCCGTCCATAATTGTATATACCACCTAACCGTGGTTTTTTTTTCTTTCTTTATACATACATACTAGTTACGAGTATACTATCTCTTTATCAACCAGTCTATATATTAGCAGCAGACACAGTACAGTGCGGTAGTTCACGGCTGTGGCTACCTCTGTGTCGGCACTCGGCAGCCCGTCCATAATTGTATATACCACCTAACCGTGGTTTTTTTTTCTTTCTTTATACATACATACTAGTTACGAGTATACTATCTCTTTATCAACCAGTCTATATATTAGCAGCAGACACAGTACAGTGCGGTAGTTCACGGCTGTGGCTACCTCTGTGTCGGCACTCGGCAGCCCGTCCATAATTGTATATACCACCTAACCGTGGTTTTTTTTTCTTTCTTTATACATACATACTAGTTACGAGTATACTATCTCTTTATCAACCAGTCTATATATTAGCAGCAGACACAGTACAGTGCGGTAGTTCACGGCTGTGGCTACCTCTGTGTCGGCACTCGGCAGCCCGTCCATAATTGTATATACCACCTAACCGTGGTTTTTTTTTCTTTCTTTATACATACATACTAGTTACGAGTATACTATCTCTTTATCAACCAGTCTATATATTAGCAGCAGACACAGTACAGTGCGGTAGTTCACGGCTGTGGCTACCTCTGTGTCGGCACTCGGCAGCCCGTCCATAATTGTATATACCACCTAACCGTGGTTTTTTTTTCTTTCTTTATACATACATACTAGTTACGAGTATACTATCTCTTTATCAACCAGTCTATATATTAGCAGCAGACACAGTACAGTGCGGTAGTTCACGGCTGTGGCTACCTCTGTGTCGGCACTCGGCAGCCCGTCCATAATTGTATATACCACCTAACCGTGGTTTTTTTTTCTTTCTTTATACATACATACTAGTTACGAGTATACTATCTCTTTATCAACCAGTCTATATATTAGCAGCAGACACAGTACAGTGCGGTAGTTCACGGCTGTGGCTACCTCTGTGTCGGCACTCGGCAGCCCGTCCATAATTGTATATACCACCTAACCGTGGTTTTTTTTTCTTTCTTTATACATACATACTAGTTACGAGTATACTATCTCTTTATCAACCAGTCTATATTAGCAGCAGACACAGTACAGTGCGGTAGTTCACGGCTGTGGCTACCTCTGTGTCGGCACTCGGCAGCCCGTCCATAATTGTATATACCACCTAACCGTGGTTTTTTTTTCTTTCTTTATACATACATACTAGTTACGAGTATACTATCTCTTTATCAACCAGTCTATATATTAGCAGCAGACACAGTACAGTGCGGTAGTTCACGGCTGTGGCTACCTCTGTGTCGGCACTCGGCAGCCCGTCCATAATTGTATATACCACCTAACCGTGGTTTTTTTTTCTTTCTTTATACATACATACTAGTTACGAGTATACTATCTCTTTATCAACCAGTCTATATATTAGCAGCAGACACAGTACAGTGCGGTAGTTCACGGCTGTGGCTACCTCTGTGTCGGCACTCGGCAGCCCGTCCATAATTGTATACTAGTATCCAATCCATCCATCTCCATTGTTTACCTGAGGTGCCTTTTAGTTGTGCCTATTAAAATATGGAGAACAAAAATGTTGAGGTTCCAAAATTAGGGAAAGATCAAGATCCACTTCCACCTCGTGCTGAAGCTGCTGCCACTAGTCATGGCCGAGACGATGAAATGCCAGCAACGTCGTCTGCCAAGGCCGATGCCCAATGTCATAGTACAGAGCATGTCAAATCCAAAACACCAAATATCAGTAAAAAAAGGACTCCAAAACCTAAAATAAAATTGTCGGAGGAGAAGCGTAAACTTGCCAATATGCCATTTACCACACGGAGTGGCAAGGAACGGCTGAGGCCCTGGCCTATGTTCATGGCTAGTGGTTCAGCTTCACATGAGGATGGAAGCACTCAGCCTCTCGCTAGAAAAATGAAAAGACTCAAGCTGGCAAAAGCAGCACAGCAAAGAACTGTGCATTCTTCGAAATCCCAAATCCACAAGGAGAGTCCAATTGTGTCGGTTGCGATGCCTGACCTTCCCAACACTGGACGTGAAGAGCATGCGCCTTCCACCATTTGCACGCCCCCTGCAAGTGCTGGAAGGAGCACCCGCAGTCCAGTTCCTGATAGTCAGATTGAAGATGTCAGTGTTGAAGTACACCAGGATGAGGAGGATATGGGTGTTGCTGGCGCTGGGGAGGAAATTGACCAGGAGGATTCTGATGGTGAGGTGGTTTGTTTAAGTCAGGCACCCGGGGAGACACCTGTTGTCCGTGGGAGGAATATGGCCGTTGACATGCCAGGTGAAAATACCAAAAAAATCAGCTCTTCGGTGTGGAGGTATTTCACCAGAAATGCGGACAACAGGTGTCAAGCCGTGTGTTCCCTTTGTCAAGCTGTAATAAGTAGGGGTAAGGACGTTAACCACCTCGGAACATCCTCCCTTATACGTCACCTGCAGCGCATTCATAATAAGTCAGTGACAAGTTCAAAAACTTTGGGTGACAGCGGAAGCAGTCCACTGACCAGTAAATCCCTTCCTCTTGTAACCAAGCTCACGCAAACCACCCCACCAACTCCCTCAGTGTCAATTTCCTCCTTCCCCAGGAATGCCAATAGTCCTGCAGGCCATGTCACTGGCAATTCTGACGAGTCCTCTCCTGCCTGGGATTCCTCCGATGCATCCTTGCGTGTAACGCCTACTGCTGCTGGCGCTGCTGTTGTTGCCGCTGGGAGTCGATGGTCATCCCAGAGGGGAAGTCGTAAGCCCACTTGTACTACTTCCAGTAAGCAATTGACTGTTCAACAGTCCTTTGCGAGGAAGATGAAATATCACAGCAGTCATCCTACTGCAAAGCGGATAACTGAGTCCTTGACAACTATGTTGGTGTTAGACGTGCGTCCGGTATCCGCCGTTAGTTCACAGGGAACTAGACAATTTATTGAGGCAGTGTGCCCCCGTTACCAAATACCATCTAGGTTCCACTTCTCTAGGCAGGCGATACCGAGAATGTACACGGACGTCAGAAAAAGACTCACCAGTGTCCTAAAAAATGCAGTTGTACCCAATGTCCACTTAACCACGGACATGTGGACAAGTGGAGCAGGGCAGGGTCAGGACTATATGACTGTGACAGCCCACTGGGTAGATGTATGGACTCCCGCCGCAAGAACAGCAGCGGCGGCACCAGTAGCAGCATCTCGCAAACGCCAACTCTTTCCTAGGCAGGCTACGCTTTGTATCACCGCTTTCCAGAATACGCACACAGCTGAAAACCTCTTACGGCAACTGAGGAAGATCATCGCGGAATGGCTTACCCCAATTGGACTCTCCTGTGGATTTGTGGCATCGGACAACGCCAGCAATATTGTGTGTGCATTAAATATGGGCAAATTCCAGCACGTCCCATGTTTTGCACATACCTTGAATTTGGTGGTGCAGAATTTTTTAAAAAACGACAGGGGCGTGCAAGAGATGCTGTCGGTGGCCAGAAAAATTGCGGGACACTTTCGGCGTACAGGCACCACGTACAGAAGACTGGAGCACCACCAAAAACTACTGAACCTGCCCTGCCATCATCTGAAGCAAGAAGTGGTAACGAGGTGGAATTCAACCCTCTATATGCTTCAGAGGTTGGAGGAGCAGCAAAAGGCCATTCAAGCCTATACAATTGAGCACGATATAGTAGGTGGAATGCACCTGTCTCAAGTGCAGTGGAGAATGATTTCAACGTTGTGCAAGGTTCTGATGCCCTTTGAACTTGCCACACGTGAAGTCAGTTCAGACACTGCCAGCCTGAGTCAGGTCATTCCCCTCATCAGGCTTTTGCAGAAGAAGCTGGAGGCATTGAAGAAGGAGCTAAAAGGGAGCGATTCCGCTAGGCATGTGGGACTTGTGGATGCAGCCCTTAATTCGCTTAACAAGGATTCACGGGTGGTCAATCTGTTGAAATCAGAGCACTACATTTTGGCCACCGTGCTCGATCCTAGATTTAAAGCCTACCTTGGATCTCTCTTTCCGGCAGACACAGGTCTGCTGGGGTTGAAAGACCTGCTGGTGACAAAATTGTCAAGTCAAGCGGAACGCGACCTGTCAACATCTCCTCCTTCACATTCTCCCGCAACTGGGGGTGCGAGGAAAAGGTTCAGAATTCCGAGCCCACCCGCTGGCGGTGATGCAGGGCAGTCTGGAGCGACTGCTGATGCTGACATCTGGTCCGGACTGAAGGACCTGACAACGATTACGGACATGTCGTCTACTGTCACTGCATATGATTCTCTCAACATTGATAGAATGGTGGAGGATTATATGAGTGACCGCATCCAAGTAGGCACGTCACACAGTCCGTACTTATACTGGCAGGAAAAAGAGGCAATTTGGAGGCCCTTGCACAAACTGGCTTTATTCTACCTAAGTTGCCCTCCCACAAGTGTGTACTCCGAAAGAGTGTTTAGTGCCGCCGCTCACCTTGTCAGCAATCGGCGTACGAGGTTACATCCAGAAAATGTGGAGAAGATGATGTTCATTAAAATGAATTATAATCAATTCCTCCGCGGAGACATTGACCAGCAGCAATTGCCTCCACAAAGTACACAGGGAGCTGAGATGGTGGATTCCAGTGGGGACGAATTGATAATCTGTGAGGAGGGGGATGTACACGGTGATATATCGGAGGGTGAAGATGAGGTGGACATCTTGCCTCTGTAGAGCCAGTTTGTGCAAGGAGAGATTAATTGCTTCTTTTTTGGGGGGGGTCCAAACCAACCCGTCATATCAGTCACAGTCGTGTGGCAGACCCTGTCACTGAAATGATGGGTTGGTTAAAGTGTGCATGTCCTGTTTTGTTTATACAACATAAGGGTGGGTGGGAGGGCCCAAGGACAATTCCATCTTGCACCTCTTTTTTCTTTTCTTTTTCTTTGCATCATGTGCTGATTGGGGAGGGTTTTTTGGAAGGGACATCCTGCGTGACACTGCAGTGCCACTCCTAGATGGGCCCGGTGTTTGTGTCGGCCACTAGGGTCGCTTATCTTACTCACACAGTCAGCTACCTCATTGCGCCTCTTTTTTTCTTTGCGTCATGTGCTGTTTGGGGAGGGTTTTTTGGAAGGGACATCCTGCGTGACACTGCAGTGCCACTCCTAGATGGGCCCGGTGTTTGTGTCGGCCACTAGGGTCGCTTATCTTACTCACACAGCGACCTCGGTGCAAATTTTAGGACTAAAAATAATATTGTGAGGTGTGAGGTATTCAGAATAGACTGAAAATGAGTGTAAATTATGGTTTTTGAGGTTAATAATACTTTGGGATCAAAATGACCCCCAAATTCTATGATTTAAGCTGTTTTTTAGTGTTTTTTGAAAAAAACACCCGAATCCAAAACACACCCGAATCCGACAAAAAAAATTCGGTGAGGTTTTGCCAAAACGCGTTCGAACCCAAAACACGGCCGCGGAACCGAACCCAAAACCAAAACACAAAACCCGAAAAATTTCAGGCGCTCATCTCTAATAAATATGTGACACTATGGACCTAATTCAAGGTTGATTGCAAAAGCAAAATCTTCCTCTAATGGGCAAAACCATGTGCACTGCAGGTGGGGCAGATGTAACATGTGCAGAGAGAGTTAGATTTGGGTGGGTTATATTGTTTCCGTGCAGGGTAAATACTTGCTGCTTTATTTTTACACTGCAATTAAGATTTCAGTGTGAACACACCCCACCCAAATCTAACATGTTACATCTGCCCCACCTGCACTGCGCATGGTTTTGCCCATTAGAGGAAGATTTTGCTTTTGCAATTAACCTTGAATTATGCCCGATATAATAAATTGCCACCTGAGTGCAACACATTTTATTTAAGTTTTTGGTGAATTTAAAATGTCCAATCTGAAATAATAATAATAATAATAATAATAATAATAATCATTATTATTATTATTATTATTATTATTATAAATTCAACAGGTTACATACCCTGCTCATGAAAGGTACCAGCCATTTTGGATGCACTACCCTGGGTGGATTTGGTAATACCTTGAAGAAATGACACAAGATTGGGAAGTTGCAGTGTACTAAAGCTAGAAGCAGAACTGTTACATAACCATCAGTTCCAAGTATTTGTCTTCCCACCCACGGGTGTCCCAGGTGATGCATCCATCTTGGGTACTACCAAGGATACAGTATGTGAGATAAACCATACAAGAAACGAAGACATACAGTATACGGGTGACTGAAACAAGTGTAGTAAGATACGCACTGAATGGATAGTTAAAAACAAAGAAACAGAGAATTTGACAGTAGCTAAGAACCACTTGGCCTAACTAGTCTGCCCTATTCACAGTTTCACACACGTACATGCACACACTTACACACTAGGGTTAATGTCTCTTTTTTATTTAAGAGAGCCAATCAACCTAACAGTATATTTTTGGAATGTGGGAGGAAACACATAAAAGCACGGGGATAACACACAAACTCCACACAGCGAGGAGAATCGAACCCATGACCCAAGTGCTTTGAGGTTCTGTCAATATAATTTAAAAATATGCTTGTGCTTCCTTAATGCTGCATTTTATGTGTTTAAGATTGCATTGTGGCTCTTTAACCCTTTCCTATTCCTTTGTTAATTTTCATTTCCTTTTTCTCTACCCTTTTTTTCGTATTATTTATTTACAAAAATTTATATAAAAAAGTGTTATGAAAAAAAGTGCTGCTGGTTGTCCCCACCCCATTGTGTTGGTTGTACCAGCACTCCAGCACAAGAGATACGTCTCCAGGCAGGAGTATCTGCCGTCAGGCCTACCTGAGTCACAGTTATGAGTGCACGCTCCCTTCCCTTCTTCATTCCACTTCTCCAGAGTAAGTGAAAGAGCCGCCACAATTTGGATACAGACATACAGTATGTGTACTATATATGGTACATATGTGCAGTTTGAAATACATAACTGATGCAAAACAATAGAGGCACGTCCATCTCTACAGAACAACTTAGGGTGTGTACACACGGTCAGATATTTTCTTTCAATTTTGACTATATAGTCAAAATCGCAAGAAAAGTTAGTGCAGATCGCAAGGTGAAAGTCACCTTGCGATCCCGATGCGCGGTCCCGCCAGGTCGGCATCGCAAGAAAAGATAGACTGTGCAGGCAAGTCAATCCTTGCTAGATCGGTGTACTATCTAGTTCATCTCACATGTCAATGACATCTCACATAAGCCAAAATCTCACATAAACCAAAATCGTAAGCACACATAGTCCATATCTCAAGTAAAGTTAGTCAAAATCTGGGCTCCAGGGAGTTCAAGGGAAATCGCAAGTGAAAATCGGGCATAGCAAGGATCTCACCGTGTGTACACAGTACACCCTTATTTAGATTAGAAACATGGGCAGCAAAATGGAGAATGCGGTTCCACATACACAAATGTAAGGTAATGCACTTTGGTAGCAAGAACAGAAATACTACCTACATACTAAATGGGGAGAAACTAGGGGATTCTGTACTGGAAAAAGATTTAGGTGTTCACATTGATAACAAACTTAGCAGTAGTGCTCCAAAGTAGGATTGCAGCAAAAAAAGCTAACAAGGTTTTAGCATGCATAAAGTGGGGAATTAATGCAAGAGATGAGAGTGTTATACTCCCATTGTACAAATCACTAGTGCAGCCACATCTCGAATACTGTGCACAACTATGGGTACCATACTATAAAAAGGAGATCCTGGAACTAGAAAAGGTTCAAAGATGGGCAACCAAATTGATTAAAGGGATGGAGACCCTAGAATACGAGGCAAGGCTTGATAGGCTAGGAATGTTTACACTGGAAAAAAGGAGATTAAGAGGGTACATGGTTAATATTTACAAATATATAATGGGTCAATACACAGAGCTAGCGGGAGATTTGTTTTTCGTAAGATCACCACAAAGGACATGGGGACATTCGCTTAGGTTAGAGGGGAAGAGATTTAGCACTCTGAGAGAGAAGGGTTTCATCACAGCAAGGACAATACAGTATTTGGAATTCCCTGCCTGAGAAAGTAGTATTAGCTGACTCGGTCACTACTTTTACTGAAATGTATTTATCACATTGTATTTACTATTATCCCCAGATAAACAGCAGTGACCCTCTGCCTCATAGTGTGCAATGCTGTTATACAGGTGACATACAATATACAGTATATCACTGTTTGTTTCCTCTTATATTAGTGGGTTGCGGATTTTTTGTTTTTAGAGCTAGTTTTTGTTTCCTGGGGATAGTGATCCGTCCTGCTCATTTCCAATGCTGCCATAGTCCAAACATCCTGATTCCTCCTTCTGACTTGGGTATTACCATTGGCTCCATCTGTATTATGTTGTCCTTATGCAATGTTTCCTTATTTCACAGGTCGCTCTGCGCATTCGTCCGTTTAACTGTACAGGGACGAGAACTGTTCCAGATGCATAGTACACCAGCTCAGGCAGCAGATGTCAAATTGCAGGACCCGGGCCAGGATCCTAATGACGTCCTGCGCTCAGCCAGGACGAGAGAAAGAACATTTACATTTGACCAATTGTTCAACCAGGCTGCTACCCAGGAGAATGTATATGATGCCATGATGAAGACCTCAGTGGATGACATCATTTCCGGGTATAATGCTGCCGTATATCTGCCTATGGCCCAACAGGCACAGGGAAGACCTTTACAATGATGGGTAAGAATCGCGAGCCTGGAGTTATATTGCGCACACTGAAGGACCTGTTTCTCACCATCAAGAAGAATGGAGGGACAAATGATTTCACTCTCACTGTCCTACACTGAGATCTATAATGAGACTGTCAGGGATCTTTTAAGACCATCCTCTGGGTCTTTAGCGAGAGGATCCCAATGGAAACACCAAAAATTAAGGGATTGCCGATTTCTGCCCCAGCTGTACTGTGGAGGCCAGGCTTTGCTGAAGAAGGGGAATAAGCGGCACGCGTTAGCAGCCACGGCCACTAATAAAAATTCATCACATTCCCATGCAGTGCTATAGGTCACTGTGCATCAGATGGTCAGTAATAGAATGTACACAAGTAAGCTGTACATGGTTGACCTGGTTGGATTAGAGTGGGCAAGACAGACTAAGAACAGCAGCCAGACCAAGAAAGAAGGAGGTTACATCAAACGCTCCCTTCTCGCGCTCAGAATATGCATGATGGCGCTACGCGACAGACCAGGCAGCCATATAAACTATTGTGCCAGCAAGCTGACCTGGCTGCTAAATTATGCTCTGAGAATTATGCTCTGAGCAGCAAAAGTAGAATGGTCATGGAGGCACATGTGAGCCCTGCAGATAGTACATATGGAGACTCCTGCAGCACACTGACCTTTGGGAGCAAGGCAAAGACGACCAAGATATGGTTGGAAAAGAACTGCATCGTTGCCTCCTCAAGACACCCAATGGTAACAGAGTAAACAAATGGCTGCCTAAAGACACATCAGATCAAGACCTTAAGAGCAAAGCATCCAGAACCCAGAACATCAGATTTATGACACCCAATGCAGTTTTGCAGTGGAAATTGCCCCCCGTGGTCTCTGTTCCAAAAATGGCTGCATTTGATGTGGAGAAGAACCATGGCTGTGCCTCCCACACAATCCCTGAGGGCAGCAGGGAAAACAAAGTACCACTAAAAGACACTCAAATTGTAGATGAGCCACAATTATCTAAGTTGGGACAACTGGGAGCACCAGACCAAAGGAACACCGTGCCCCATACTGAGCACATTGCTATTATGAGATGCACTATAGGTTCACTGCATAATGCACCTGTACTATCTATGGCAAGGAGTCACCTGGCTGCACCTGTGGTGGAGAAGAAGCATCTGTCTGCTCCACCCAAAACCTCTGAAGGTGAAAGTGGAATGAAAGTGCTTGTGAAAGACCCTCAGCCTCCAGCGTAGACCATAGAAACAGTGTGCGGAGGGGGCATGTATTCAGGTTACTAAAGCAGCCATGTAACCCTCGCTCACTGTGTACAGGCGGTTCTGTGCTGCTGCTGAGTTACACAGGAGTGGGTGACCTATATCACCTGCTGGTAGGAGTAGCTGTAAGGGGTAAATTATTTTCTCTGACGTCCTAGTGGATGCTGGGAACTCCGTAAGGACCATGGGGAATAGCGGCTCCGCAGGAGACTGGGCACAAAAGTAAAGCTTTAGGACTACCTGGTGTGCACTGGCTCCTCCCCCTATGACCCTCCTCCAAGCCTCAGTTAGATTTTTGTGCCCGACCGAGCAGGGTGCAATCTAGGAGGCTCTCCTGAGCTTCTTAGGAAAAGTTTAGTTTTAGGTTTTTTATTTTCAGTGAGACCTGCTGGCAACAGGCTCACTGCATCGAGGGACTAAGGGGAGAAGAAGCGAACCTGCCTGCTTGCAGCCAGCTTGGGCTTCTTGGCTACTGGACACCATTAGCTCCAGAGGGACCGAACACAGGCCCAGCCTCGGAGTCCGGTCCCAGAGCCGCGCCGCCGGCCCCCTTACAGAGCCAGAAGCAAGAAGAGGTCCGGAAAATCGGCGGCAGAAGACATCAGTCTTCAACAAGGTAGCGCACAGCACTGCAGCTGTGCGCCATTGCTCCTCAGGCACACTTCACACTCCGGTCACTGAGGGTGCAGGGCGCTAGGGGGGGGCGTCCTGAGCAGCAATATAAACACCTTGGCTGGCGAAAATACATCACATATAACCCCCAGGGCTATATGGATGTATTTTAACCCCTGCCAGAATATAACAAAAAGCGGGAGAAAAGTCCGCCGAGAAGGGGGCGGAGCCTATCTCCTCAGCACACGGGCGCCATTTTCCATCACAGCTCCGCTGGAAGGACGTCTCCCTGACTCTCCCCTGCAGTCCTGCACTACAGAAAAGGGTAAAAAAGAGAGGGGGGCACTAAATTGGCGCAGTTTGATAATATCAGCAGCTAACACATTATATAGTGGTATTCCTGTGTATATATATAGCGCTCTGGTGTGTGCTGGCATACTCTCCCTCTGTCTCCCCAAAGGGCTAGTGGGGTCCTGTCCTCTATCAGAGCATTCCCTGTGTGTGTGCGGTGTGTCGGTACGATTGTGTCGACATGTTTGAGGAGGAAAATGAGGTGGAGGCGGAGCAATTGCCTATAATAGAGATGTCACCCCCTAGGGAGTCGACACCTGAGTGGATGGGCTTATGGAAGGAATTGCGTGACAGTGTCAGCTCTTTACAAAAGACAGTTGACGACATGAGACAGCCGGCTACTCAGCTTGTGCCTGTCCAGGGGTCTCAAAGGCCATCAGGGGCTCTAAAACGCCCGCTACCTCAGATGGCAGACACAGACGCCGACACGGATACTGACTCCAGTGTCGACGATGAAGAGACGAATGTGACTTCCAGTAGGGCCACACGTTACATGATTGAGGCAATGAAAAATGTTTTGCATATTTCTGATATTACAAGTACCACTAAAAAGGGTATTATGTTTGGTGAGAAAAAACTGCCTGTAGTTTTTCCTGCATCCGAGGAATTAAATGAAGTGTGTGATGAGGCGTGGGTTTCCCCCGATAAAAAACTGATAATTCCTAAAAGGTTATTGGCATCATACCCTTTCCCGCCAGAGGATAGGGCACGTTGGGAAACACCCCCTAGGGTGGATAAAGCGCTCACACGCTTGTCTAAACAGGTGGCACTACCCTCTCCTGATACGGCCGCCTTAAAGGAACCTGCCGACAGAAAGCAGGAGAATATCCTAAAATGTATATACACTCACACGGGTGTTATACTGCGACCAGCAATCGCCTCAGCCTGGATGTGCAGTGCTGGGGTGGCATGGTCGGATTCCCTGACTGAAAATATTGATACCCTAGATAGGGACAGTATATTACTGACTATAGAGCATTTAAAAGATGCATTTTTATATATGCGTGATGCACAGAGGGATATTTGCCGACTGGCATCAAGAGTAAGTGCGCTGTCCATCTCTGCCAGAAGAGGGTTATGGACGCGGCAGTGGTCAGGTGATGCGGATTCCAAAAGGCATATGGAAGTATTGCCTTATAAAGGGGAGGAGTTATTTGGGGTAAGTCTATCAGACCTGGTAGCCACGGCAACTGCTGGGAAATCCACATTTTTACCCCAGGTAGCCTCTCAACATAAAAAGACGCCGTATTATCAGGCCCAGTCCTTTCGGCCCCATAAGGGCAAGCGGGCAAAAGGCTCCTAATTTCTGCCCCGTGGCAGAGGGAGAGGAAAACGGCTGCAGCAAACAGCCAGTTCCCAGGAACAGAAGCCCTCTCCCGCCTCTGCCAAGTCCTCAGCATGACGCTGGGGCTTTACAAGCGGACTCAGGCACGGTGGGGGCCCGTCTCAAGAATTTCAGCGCGCAGTGGGCTCACTCGCAAGTGGACCCCTGGATCCTTCAGGTGGTATCTCAGGGGTACAAATTGGAATTCGAGACGTCTTCCCCTCGCCGTTTCCTAAAGTTTGCTTTACCGACGTCTCCCTCCGACAGGGAGGCAGTATTGGAAGCCATTCACAAGCTGTATTCCCAGCAGGTGATAATCAAGGTACCCCTCCTGCAACAGGGAAAGGGGTATTATTCCACACTGTTTGTGGTACCGAAGCCGGACGGCTCGGTGAGACCGATTTTAAATCTAAAATCCTTGAACACTTACATACAGAGGTTCAAATTCAAGATGGAGTCACTCAGAGCAGTGATTGCAAACCTGGAAGAAGGGGATTATATGGTGTCTCTGGACATCAAGGATGCTTACCTCCATGTCCCAATTTACCCTTCTCACCAAGGGTACCTCAGGTTTGTGGTACAGAACTGTCACTATCAGTTTCAGACGCTGCCGTTCGGATTGTCCACGGCACCCCGGGTCTTTACCAAGGTAATGGCCGAAATGATGATACTCCTTCGAAGGAAGGGAGTTTTAGTTATCCCTTACTTGGACGATCTCCTGATAAGGGCAAGATCCAGGGAACAGTTGGAAGTCGGGGTAGCACTATCTCAGGTAGTGTTGCGGCAGCATGGTTGGATTCTCAATATTCCAAAATCGCAGCTGATCCCGACGACTCGTCTTCTATTCCTAGGGATGATCCTGGACACAGTCCAGAAAAAGGTATTTCTCCCGGAGGAGAAAGCCAGGGAGTTATCCGAGCTAGTCAGAAACCTCCTAAAACCAGGCCAGGTGTCAGTGCATCAATGCACAAAGGTCCTGGGAAAAATGGTGGCTTCCTACGAAGCAATCCCATTCGGCAGATTCCACGCAAGAACTTTCCAGTGGGATCTGCTAGACAAATGGTCCGGGTCGCATCTTCAGATGCACCAGCGGATAACCTTGTCACCAAAGACAAGGGTGTCTCTCCTGTGGTGGTTGCAGAGTGCTCATCTTCTAGAGGGCCGCAGATTCGGCATTCAGGACTGGGTCCTGGTGACCACGGATGCCAGCCTGCGAGGCTGGGGAGCAGTCACACAGGGAAGGAATTTCCAGGGCTTGTGGTCAAGCCTGGAGACATCACTTCACATAAATATCCTGGAGCTAAGGGCCATTTACAATGCTCTAAGCCTAGCAAGACCTCTGCTTCAAGGTCAGCCGGTGCTGATCCAGTCAGACAACATCATGGCAGTCGCCCACGTAAACAGACAGGGCGGCACAAGAAGCAGGAGGGCAATGGCAGAAGCTGCAAGGATTCTTCGCTGGGCGGAAAATCATGTGATAGCACTGTCAGCAGTGTTCATTCCGGGAGTGGACAACTGGGAAGCAGACTTCCTCAGCAGGCACGACCTCCACCCGGGAGAGTGGGGACTTCACCCAGAAGTCTTCCACATGATTGTGAACCGTTGGGAAAAACCAAAGGTGGACATGATGGCGTCCCGCCTCAACAAAAAACTAGACAGGTATTGCGCCAGGTCAAGGGACCCTCAGGCAATAGCTGTGGACGCTCTGGTAACACCGTGGGTGTACCAATCAGTGTATGTGTTCCCTCCTCTGCCTCTCATACCCAAGGTACTGAGAATTATAAGACGGAGAGGAGTAAGAACTATACTCGTGGCTCCGGATTGGCCAAGAAGGACTTGGTACCCGGAACTTCAAGAGATGCTCACAGAGGACCCGTGGCCTCTACCTCTAAGAAGGGACCTGCTCCAGCAAGGACCCTGTCTGTTACAAGACTTACCGCGGCTGCGTTTGACGGCATGGCGGTTGAACGCCGGATCCTGAAGGAAAAAGGCATTCCGGATGAAGTCATCCCTACCCTGATCAAAGCCAGGAAGGATGTAACCGCAAAGCATTATCACCGTATTTGGCGTAAATATGTTGCGTGGTGCGAGGCCAGGAAGGCCCCTACAGAGGAATTTCAACTGGGTCGTTTCCTTCATTTCCTGCAAACAGGAGTGTCTATGGGCCTAAAATTAGGGTCCATTAAGGTTCAAATTTCGGCCCTGTCGATTTTCTTCCAGAAAGAACTGGCTTCGGTTCCTGAAGTTCAGACGTTTGTCAAGGGGGTACTGCATATACAGCCTCCTTTTGTGCCTCCAGTGGCACCTTGGGATCTCAATGTAGTTTTGGGGTTCCTAAAATCACATTGGTTTGAACCACTCACCACTGTGGACTTAAAATATCTCACATGGAAAGTGGTAATGCTGTTGGCCCTGGCTTCGGCCAGGCGTGTGTCAGAATGGGCGGCTTTATCCTATAAAAGCCCTTACCTGATTTTTCATACGGACAGGGCAGAATTGAGGACTCGTCCTCAATTTCTCCCTAAGGTGGTTTCAGCGTTTCACCTGAACCAGCCTATTGTGGTACCTGCGGCTACTAGGGACTTGGAGGACTCCAAGTTGCTGGACGTAGTCAGGGCCCTGAAAATATATGTTTCCAGGATGGCTGGAGTCAGAAAATCTGACTCGCTGTTTATCCTGTATGCACCCAACAAGCTGGGTGCTCCTGCTTCTAAGCAGACTATTGCTCGTTGGATTTGTAGTACAATTCAGCTTGCACATTCTGTGGCAGGCCTGCCACAGCCAAAATCTGTAAAAGCCCATTCCACAAGGAAGGTGGGCTCATCTTGGGCGGCTGCCCGAGGGGTCTCGGCTTTACAACTTTGCCGAGCAGCTACTTGGTCAGGGGCAAACACGTTTGCTAAATTCTACAAATTTGATACCCTGGCTGAGGAGGACCTGGAGTTCTCTCATTCGGTGCTGCAGAGTCATCCGCACTCTCCCGCCCGTTTGGGAGCTTTGGTATAATCCCCATGGTCCTTACGGAGTTCCCAGCATCCACTAGGACGTCAGAGAAAATAAGAATTTACTTACCGATAATTCTATTTCTCGTAGTCCGTAGTGGATGCTGGGCGCCCATCCCAAGTGCGGATTGTCTGCAATACTGGTACATAGTTATTGTTACAAAAATCGGGTTATTGTTGTTGTGAGCCATCTTTCCAGAGGCTCCTCTGTTATCATGCTGTTAACTGGGTTCAGATCACAGGTTGTACGGTGTGATTGGTGTGGCTGGTATGAGTCTTACCCGGGATTCAAAATCCTTCCTTATTGTGTACGCTCGTCCGGGCACAGTATCCTAACTGAGGCTTGGAGGAGGGTCATAGGGGGAGGAGCCAGTGCACACCAGGTAGTCCTAAAGCTTTACTTTTGTGCCCAGTCTCCTGCGGAGCCGCTATTCCCCATGGTCCTTACGGAGTTCCCAGCATCCGCTACGGACTACGAGAAATAGAATTATCGGTAAGTAAATTCTTCTTCTTATTATTATTATTATTATTATTATTATTATTATACAGTCTCTCTTGTTCCCCTTTACATCAGTAAGGAATCAGAACAGAATGTGGGAAATGAGAGTAAGGAAAGACACAATCCATGGGTGGGGCCAGACACACCTACCTTAGCTGACATGCTCCTGGGTAGCAAAGACATACCTCTTTCAGGTGTACCTATTTTAAGATGTGAAATGTTGTAGGGTACGAAGATGGTTTTTACCTGTGAAGAAAGAAGAGATGGGATTTCAATTCCAGTTATAACTCTGCATCCTTGGAATGACATCCTTAGAATGCAGCCTACACATATGCAGGCCAAGGCCTGTAGATATTTTGGGATGCAGTTCAAATGCCGGCTATCAGGATCCCAGTGTTCAAGAGACCGACACCAGAATCCCGTCAACTGACACTTTACCGACGGATGGAAACCCGACACTCACCCGGTATTCCCACTTGGTCGATGGGTCCACGCCACCAACCAAGCGGAAACAGAACCTGTAGCGAGCAAAGTGAGCCACCGGGCCCGAAGCATGGTCAGTGCAGCAAGCTCGCGAAGAGACTTGCTGCTGGGATTCTGGCAGACGGGATACCACTGTCGGTATACTGACAGTCGGCATCCCGTATGCCGGTATATCATACCGACCCCGACATTTGCTGTAGCTTTTACTGTACATATGTGATTTTCTTAGCGTTACTGTATTTCAACATTCGAATTGTAATAATTTCAGAAATTGAGAAGAATTTATATTAGCAAATGAATTGCCTGATTTTTGTTCCAAATCATGTAATCTAATACATTTTACTAAAGATTAAAGTACAACAATGAAATTCAATATTTTAAAACAAAAACCTCAATATATAACTACCAAGCTTGTAACAGCTGATCATAGACATAAACTTAAAGTATTCTTAGTTATAAACCCTGAGAACTTCCTGTTTGTGGTTGTTCCTTATGGAATGAATCAGTGAAGGATGGACATTATACTATGGGAATCTCCAGATTGTGTGCGTGTTTTGTCAATGAAATCACTGCTTGTGGAGCCTACATTGAGCAGTGTACATCATTTTAAAAACATATCTATGAACATGGTTACAAAATATCCAACTGTTTATGCACCAATTTACCATGAAAGAATTGTTTAAAAAAAAATTAATTTGGAGTACACATTAAGTTAACATTCCCACAAATAATCAAATAGAAAGTATTAAGTTCCGGCATAGAACCCACACATTAAAATTACATATATTACTGTAATAATACTTCACACCTAAGGACATAACACTAACATGACTCAAAAATGCAAATACTTTAGATTCTTTTACTGTACTTTAGAAAAAAAGGCTATTGAATGTAATTGTTCTCTTATTTGGTAGAGATTAATACATTTGGAAATGCATGTTCTATTTTATAATTTTGCTATATACTGTACTTCTAATTATTTAGCTTGGTAATGACAATGTTGATGTTTATATCATTTGAGGACATCAATGGGTTTTTGCTCATCTTTTCATATCTAGTATATATATATATATATATATATATATATATATATATATATATATATATATAAACAAACACAAGGAACCACTGCACTCGCCATTCCCAGGGGTTGGGGTGCGGTGGGCTGTGACCACCAAACTCAAATATACCAAACAGAAAACCCTGCACTCTCCTAAGCAGCTTCATTCACCCTAATGCTTTAATATACATCTAAATAAACAATGGGGTTTTGGTTTATGAATTGTACAAATCATGTAAGCTTGCGGCCCACTCCACGGGACCCCATTTCACCGCAAGTCCTACTCTATCATAAACTTTCACATAGATTTTATAGAAACCTGGCTACTGCTGTGTCAGAGGAAAATGTGCTTATCTGGTTTAAAGCTTACCTGCCACACTTATGGCTTTTAAAAGGTAAGACAGTCACCAACACAAATAACACAACTACACAAGTGTGCTTACCTGGTTTACAGCTCACCTGCCAACAGACTACTGGCTTTCAAAGTGAGACAGTCACCAACACACCTAAATAGCAGCTGATCCAGGTTAAAGGTAAATGAGCTTAGGGGTGCATGAGAGAGAGATATGGTCACAAATGGGCCAATTAAAAATTAACCCTGTTATACAAACAAACACAAGTAACCACTGCACTCGCCATTCCCAGGGGTTGGGGTGCGGTGGGCTGTGACCACCAAACTCAAATATACCAAACAGAAAACCCTGCACTCTCCTAAGCAGCTTCATTTCACCGCAAGTCCTACTCTATCATAAACTTTCACATAGAAATCAGGTGAGCTATAAACCAGGTAAGCACACTTGTGTAGTTGTGTTATTTGTGTTGGTGACTGTCTTACCTTTTAAAAGCCATAAGTGTGGCAGGTAAGCTTTAAACCAGATAAGCACATTTTCCTCTGACACAGCAGTAGCCAGGTTTCTATAAAATCTATGTGAAAGTTTATGATAGAGTAGGACTTGCGGTGAAATGGGGTCCCGTGGAGTGGGCCGCAAGCTTACATGATTTGTACAATTCATAAACCAAAACCCCATTGTTTATTTAGATGTATATTAAAGCATTAGGGTGAATGAAGCTGCTTAGGAGAGTGCAGGGTTTTCTGTTTGGTATATTTGAGTTTGGTAGTCACAGCCCACCGCACCCCAACCCCTGGGAATGGCGAGTGCAGTGGTTCCTTGTGTTTGTTTGTATAACAGGGTTAATGTTTAATTGGCCCATTTGTGACCATATCTCTCTCTCATGCACCCCTAAGCTCATTTACCTTTAACCTGGATCAGCTGCTATTTAGGTGTGTTGGTGACTGTCTCACTTTGAAAGCCAGTAGTCTGTTGGCAGGTGAGCTGTAAACCAGGTAAGCACACTTGTGTAGTTGTGTTATTTGTGTTGGTGACTGTCTTACCTTTTAAAAGCCATAAGTGTGGCAGGTAAGCTTTAAACCAGATAAGCACATTTTCCTCTGACACAGCAGTAGCCAGGTTTCTATAAAATCTATGTGAAAGTTTATGATAGAGTAGGACTTGCGGTGAAATGGGGTCCCGTGGAGTGGGCCGCAAGCTTACATGATTTGTACAATTCATAAACCAAAACCCCATTGTTTATTTAGATGTATATTAAAGCATTAGGGTGAATGAAGCTGCTTAGGAGAGTGCAGGGTTTTCTGTTTGGTATAATATAATATATATATATATATATATATATATATATTAATTATATTGTAGTTATTATAAGTTTGTGTAGCAAACTGTGGTGCCTACTGTATGTTACTAGCCAGTGATCAGAGGTAAAAATGATAAAGACATAGAAAATTCCTTTTACATACTGCTGTACCAAAAGGATTTTCTCTGTCTTATGCCTGGAAGTGCTAAAACAGGCACGGTTATCAGATCCACTATAGACACCTATGGCAGTCCTAGATGACCCAGATATTACTAACATATAAAGGGGTCCATTCATGAAGCAGTGAAGAGAATGGAGAAGTGAGCCTGGGAAGAAGTTGCCCATGGCAACCAATCAGCTATTCCGTACAATTGTATAGTATGCATATTATAAATGTGACTTCAATGCTGATTGGTTGCTATGGGCAACTTCTCCACTGGCTCACTTCTCCACCCTTTTCACTGTTTCATGAATAGACCACAAAGTCACTTACCACCGGGTGTCTTCTCCAGCATCGTCATGGCCACTTCAAGGCAAGCTCCCGATATGAAAAGAGGTCCTATGTGTCCTATGCTTGTCAATAAAGTTATTTTTAAAAAATTCCCATACTGCATCAGGCTCACTTGAGCTATTACTAGAGTTTTCTATTATTTCAAAAAGTACCACGTCTGCGCATGGGAACATTACAGACATCAGTAGCGTATCTATAATAGGTGCAGTGTGTGCGCTGCACCCATTTCTTCTATACGTACCTTTCCGGCATTCATCGGTGACCATGTGTGGGCCCCCTCCTCTCCCATAGCCATCACCGCTGCTGCTAGCGCACTGACCACTAGAGACTCTGTCACAGTGCGGGAGAGGAGGGGGCCCACACACGGAGACTGCACATGGGTACCCTCCTCTTTAGATACGCCTCTGACAGACATGCTATGCATCTAAAGATGGGTACACACTGGCCGATATATCGGCCGTTCTATTGAACGGCCGATATATCGCGGGTCCGTCGGCCAGTGTGTACGGGCGATATGTCTGTGAAGTCCGTCTTTCACAGACATAACGCGTCGGCCCCGCAGCATAGCCGACGGCCAATATATCTACCGATATATTGGCGCATCGCTGTGTGTGTGCGGGCAACCAGCCGGCCGCCCGTACACATGCTGCGATGGCCGGCAGTGATTGACAGCTGAACTGGGCAGGGGCGTGTGTATGCACAGCACACTGCCCGATCCGTCCATAGATATATCTGCAGATCAATTGATCGGCAGATATATCTATCAGTGTGTACCCACCTTAAGCTAATATCACAGGGGGTGAGACCTCTCGGTCTCCCTCTTAGGCAGGCCTCATCTTAGCACACACCATGGTAACAGCTTCCTGCTATAATAGTCAGGAGTGTCATTAACACTATGGTACGTGCACTCTTAGTACATGTACCCCTGTGTTTTGTGTTAAGTTGTATCAGCCATTAAAACTGATTTTGCTATGCCCATAGTTCATTATGGTACAGTATTGGCCACAATTCTCTTTCCTAAGGCAGATAAATACTTTCTTATCTCTAGTAATGAATGGGATGTAGTTGGCATCCTGATGATGACTATGCTGATGGTCACAATCCCGGCATCGGAAACCAGACAGCGCTCACAGTATTGCCTGTGGAATCCCGACAGCCACAATCCCGAAGGTGTGTATTATGGTCAAGGTTAGGGTTAAGCACTAAGCGGAGAATTAAGGTTAGGCTGCGGGAGGAGAGGGCTAGGGTTAGGGTGAGGGCTACAGTACTTACCAAAATGTGTCGGAATTTGGACTGTCAGGATCCCGCACCCAACCCTAATGAACTGATACTGGGGTGACATTTTTCTGAAAGCCTTTTACATACTGTCACCGCTAAGGGCTTTAATAATCTACCTTGACCAGATGGCCTTACCACCAACTTCTGATAGCGTCAAGAGGGCACTAAGGAGCAGATGTACTAAGCCTTGGGGAGTGGGGAACATGTACTAAGCAGTGATAAAAGTGGAGATGTGAGCCAGTGGAGACGTTGCCTTTGGCAACCAGCATTGACGTAACATTTATAATTTGCATACTATAAACACATACAGAGCAGCTGATTGGTTGCCATGTGCAACTTATCCACTGGCTCACTTCTCCACTTTTATCACTGCTTAGTACATGTCCCCCAAAGTGGAGATAAAGTACCAGCCAATCAGCTCATAACTGCCATGTTACAGGCTGTGTTTGAAAAATGGCAGGAGCTGATTGGTTGGTAGTTTATTTTTTTCCACTTTATCTCTCTTCAAGGCTTAGTACACCTGCCCCAGAGCATTCCAAACACGAATGTTGATCTTGGCTGATTCTACCAAAAATAAGTGACACAAACAATGATCTGCATCTTACAAGACTTTAAAGGGATTTCAGAGGTACCCCAGTTTTCTTTACTTTTTGCTTAAAGATGGATTACAATATCTTCAGTGGAATAACATGTATTTCATTTGTTCACCTATGAGGTCCATGATCTCTAGACAGCTTGTGTGTACAGCCAATGTGTCTGTGAATGACGTAATTCACAGACTTGTCACGTCAGCTGTGCAGCAATATATCATGCAGATATATCGGTACATCTGCCTGTATCATACTTGCCTACCTGACCCTCTCCATGAGAGAGAAAATGCTCTGTTCCTGGACTTTCCAGGTAACGTATAATTGCCATCACCTGTGGTGAGCTAGTTAATTGATAAGAAAGGCGTTTCACCACAGGTGATGGCAATCATACATTACCAGGAAAGTCCAAGAACAGAGCATTTTCTCCCTCATGGAGAGGGTCAGGTAGGCAAGTATGGCCTGTATGCAGATACAACCATCTAACTTACCCATATACTGGCCGAAGGATCCTGCCGACAATGACGTCACTACCAGTACCTGTGGCCTGGCATGTAGTGTGGTGGATTGGTAAGTATGCACATTTAGTTTGAGTAGAAGTTAGAACACAACAAATCTTTGGATTGGTCAGCCAGTCAGGTTTTGAATGTAGAAACTTTGCAAAGATCATGTCTTCCCAAAATCTTTGTGATCCACTCCTGCAACTAAACTTTCTGTCATCTATTCTTTGTTCAATTCCATGGACTGTACCGGATCCTATCTAGTTTATCTATTATTACTATCATCCACTTCTGGAAAATTGCCCCAGACTTCTAACCTAGGCATGTTTCCTACAACATACATGCAGGCCTATTACAGTTATGTCCCTTTATCTCTCTGGGATCCAAACTAAGACATCTGACCTATTGTACCAAACCAATTTTGATTTCAATACTGGACATTTCCTCCAAAGCGACGTATTTGAGCTCTACAGTCTGCCTCTCTCCATATTATATCTACATTGTATCTCTTCCTAATTGCATCCTCCTTCTCAATGGAAGTCTGCCTGTGAAAGTCGAAGCAAGATTTAAAGCTTATGTCTCAGATGAGAATAGGCGTATCATGAAGTATCATTCAAGCACATGATCATATCAAAGCCTAACATTGGGCCTAATTCTGACCTGATCGCTTTTGTGCGAAATTGCACAGCAGTCGATTATCGAATGACTGTGCATGCACATGCAACGCAATCCGCACGCGCAAGCCTAAACAGCGACAGAATGGTGCAAAAATTTTGATCGCTAGGTATAGGTGAGAAAGCGGACGTTTGGGGGTGACAAGTGGACATTTTCTGGGAGTGTCAGGAAAAGACGGGGGTGTTTCCGAGCGTTTTCTGGTAGGGTGTGTGACGTCAGCTCCGGCCCCGATCAGCCTGCTTGTATCGCACTGTAGAAGTAAGTCCTGGGCTACGCACAGACTGCACAGAATGGGAAAATCATTCGATGGTGAGTGAGTTGTGAACGAATTTGCAGATGTCCGCTGTCTGGTGAAGTTTTCGCGCGACCTACACATGCATTCGCACACTTGCACGGGGCGGGTTTTCACTCTCTATGGTCGGCGACTATCTGATCGCAGACCTCTGCAAAAACGCAGAGGAGTGATCAGATCTGAGTTAGGCCCATTGTCTCTTTTTGGCTAAACCTATTTTGTAACTGTTCATTAATCTGGAACAAAACCTCATTAAACGTGTTTTTTAAGTAGCAGCTACCTTTCTCTTCCCCCATCTTCTTTATTAATAAGAAACGAACATGGAAAACTTTATTTCTACCATATGAGGAAAACGTTTTATATGACTACAAATAAATGTAAATATATGTAAATATATATACGCTGAAATTAGATTTGAGTGGGTTATATTGGTTCTGTGCAGGGTAAATACTGGCTGCTTAATTTTTACACTGCCGTTTAGATTTCAATTTGAACACACCCCACCCAAATCTAACTCTCTCTGCACATGTTATATCTGCCCCACCTGCAGTGCAACATGATTTTGCCCAGCTGTGTGCTTTTTTTTTTGTTTGCTAACAAACCTGAGGCCCTTGGTCTAAATATATTGAAGCCACAAAACAGTTTTCCTTGTTGTATTTTGTACTACAAATAAGACTACGATTACTGGCTGCAGCACACATTCCATTCAGTAAGCAGGCAATAATCTGGATTGTAACATTTCATTATTTATATAAGGAATGTCTTTGTTTTCAGATCACAGCATTGCGAAAGTGGGTTCAACAACATCCAACTGCCGGAATTATGCTTTTGATCATTCAGCTTTCAATGTTTAAACTTTTTATGAGCTCTGCAAGATTTCTGTTACGCAGCTTTTGTTCAGTTTATGTTATTTGTTATTATTAGCCACAGGTAATATACTATGAAAGGTGAGAATAATACCCCTTTTACACTCGCAGAAAAATCCCGGGATATTGCACGTGAACGCGCATCATCCCGGGATTTTTCTCAGTGTAAATGGGTACAGGGACAATTTCCCGGGACGAGCATCCCGGGATTTCTTCCCAGGTCTAGAGCAGGGTTGAACCCGGGACCGTCCCGGGAAGCTGCCAGTGTAAACGGGTATACCGGGTCAAGGCGACCCGGCACCCGTTCTCTTCATAGGAGGAGGCGGTGCTTGGAGAAGATTATCTCCAAGCACCGCCTCTGGGAGACTCGGCGGTGACGTCACTGACCCGGCAATATGCCGGGTCAGCCCGCTAATGTGAAAGGGTCATTCCCGGGAATGTGTCCCGGCAAATATACCGGGACACATTCCCGGGAATGAACTTTCCTGCCAGTGTAAAAGAGGTATAAGGGAAATCAGCTAGACTGGGCATTTATGAATTGGAAAGACAGCACCAATACCCTGCAATTCTAATTGCCACAAACGTGTAATGGGAATTGTGCTAACTGTGGTCGGTTTACCTATAGTAGGTGGCTCTTACTACCAAGCAATAAGTGTAACAATGTCTCGGGTTTGATGTCCTGGGTGTGTACACTGAAGCATGGTAACACTTGTAATGCTTCTACATTCAGCCATTACAAACTATACACACTCTGTACTAGGGTTGGCCATCAACCATCTGTGATTACAAACCATCAATGGTTAAAAGCCAATATTAGTTTTTCCATCAATGGTGGAGAATCTATGGTTCTCCACCATTGATGGTACAGAGATCCCTGATGTCAAGCGATCGCCCCCTATAACACACTCCCCTATTCCTGGTGGAGTAGTGCAGCCCTTGGAGTAGACCTCAGAGGCCACAGCAGGAGTGATGGAGTCATCGGCTGTAGCAATCCACCCTGTCCCTGAACTTGTGACATCATGATGTTGCAATGAGAGGACGGTGCACCCTCAGGACACTTCAAGGGGTCTTGGAGGTGTTATTGTATGTTCTATGGAGACTCTGGATGGATGCAGGCTCTGTAGGCTACGGGGTGCATTTCCAAGAACACTGCTAGCCAACGGCTAATGTCATGGTGGAGCGACAGTGCACACTGTTCGCACATCCCTAGTTATTGCCTTGGCTTGGTCAATGACGAAGTATACCTACACCAGAGGTTCCCAAACGTGGTCCTCAGTGCACCACAACAGTCCAGGATTTAGGTATCTCCAAGGTTCAGCACAGATGGTTAAATCAAATTGACTTAGGTGCTAATTAAGTCACCTGTGGCCAAGCATGGATATATTTACAACCTGGACCGTTGGGGTGCCTTGAGGACCACGTTTGGGAACCTCTGACCTACACTCATGTACAAAGCATGCAGTATAGCACATACAGGGGAATATGTATCAAAATTGGGAGAGAGTTAAAGTGGAGAGAGATAAAGTATCATCTATTCAGCTCCTACCTGCCATGTGACAGACTGTGTTTGAAAAATGACAGGAGCTCATTTGTTGATACTTTGGCCCAGATTTATCAAGCCTTGGAGAGTTATAAATAGCACAGTGACAAAGTAACAGCCAATCAGCTTTTAACTGTCATTTTTGTCAAACACAGCCTGTAACATGGCAGTTAGGAGCTGATTGGTTGGTGGTTTATCGCCATGCTATTTATCACTCTATCCAAGGCATGATAAATGGGGGTCTTTATCTCTCTCCACTTTATCTCTCTCCAAGCTTTGAAACATGTCACCCACAGTATGTAGATATGTACTTTACAAGTGCCGCTATATAAAGCTGATTCAAAGTAGGTTATTTTTAAATGTAAAACATCTCAACAAGAACGGAATGATCTTCTGTCACAAGCAAATGAAGTTTGTTACAAGATTCCAAGACAGAGAGAGTATAAGAAACCACAAGAAACAAATTTTGGGTGATATATAAAATCCAACTTAATCCATAACTTCATCCCTTTCTTTGTAACCATGGTAACGGAAGAGGTTATACATTACACATTCAGTTACTTTAGTGATCTCTGCGTAATCACATGCGCAATACATTTGAAATGTTCTTTGCAGGGGAGATTTTTAAAATACTCCGTTGAAAACTGAAGAATTTATAGTGAGATTAAAGTAAATCAGCTCATTCAGATGGAATGTGCAATGTCCCACCACTTAATTTATAGAGAGAACACATATTCCTTTCTGTGTAATATTTGAAGTACATGGGAACTCTGATGTACATTTTATATTTAGATATTTTTTTTCTCTTAATTTTAGGATGCTGTTCAGAAATTATATGACATTTATATAATTAAAATCCTTGTAAGTTATTCATAGTAACATTATACCACCCCGAAGACATTTATTCAGTAATGATAAAGTATAGTGCCATGTAGACCGGAAGAACAGACGCAAGATCAATTTTGGAGAGACGGACAAAAATATGTGTCTAAATTATACATTTTAATATTCAGTAAATCATTCAAATGTATCATTTTTGTATTTCAACAAAATCCATCTGCAGCATCAATATATATATATATATATATATATATATATATGAATGAATCGGCACTCCCTCCAATAACAATTCATTGCCCAGGTGCCCTCCGGAACAATCCTTTAAATATATCAAACCCAGCAGCGGCGGCACTCACGGGTCTGGTTTCAGTCAATAAAGTGCGTTTAATTCATCACTTACTGTCCAACGTTTCGGGGCCACAACACCTCTTTTTCAAGGTGATACATGTATCACCTTGAAAAAGGGGCGTTGTGGCCCCGAAACGTTGGACAGTAAGTGATGAATTAAACGCACTTTATTGACTGAAACCAGACCCGTGAGTGCCGCCGCTGCTGGGCTTGATAGATATATATATATATATATAGTACAGTATATTGTTAATATTAATTATTTGCAGTATATATGCATAACAAATTCTAGTGTCACTAATGTTTTACTCTAATATCATTACTCATGTTGCATTTGTTACAGTGATAAAAGATTTTCACTACATATCGTTTTATACTTTGATCTGGTCCATATGACAAATTTGCGTGTAATAGAAATTTTGAATTTTTTTTTTGCAATTTGTAATATATACATTAATTAGAATATTCCATCTTCTGCTGTAAATAAATTTTAATACGCAGATGTATTTTATTTTTGTCCACTCTTTGAAGGTTATGGGTGGGGTGTATCAAGACTTGATAATAGATTTGCTTCTAAAAATGATAAGTGGAGGTGTTGCCAATAGCAACCAATCAGATGTAGTTCTATAGAGAATTATAGACAGAATATGATTGATTGCGACCCAGTTAACACACAACTCCATGAACTTTTCACGGATTCTATGTGTTACTGCCCGTTAACACGTTTCGAGGCTACCACACTTTTTCACCTGTGGTAATTTACCACGTGTAATTGAATTCCCCCCTTTACCTGTCTCCAAGGCTTGAAACCTGTCCTCTGAGTGTGATAATTGGAAGGTTACATAGAGAAGTTGTCTTTGGCCCAATTGCTGAATATTTGATCATTACCACATGAACCTGTAACTGTATTACCATTATGTTTACATCGTTAGAGTTGCTGAATTTAGCAGGTCTAATCATAATAATTACATTTAATAATACAGTAGATAGGTTTATCACATTTTCTTAGCAATATATATTCATGTAAACAACATACAACAGTGATGTACCCTCCATTATTTCAAACTTTATTTCCCCCTACCCAAAATGGAATCATAAGACATATATACTTTAGGGTGAGATGTACTAAGCAGCGAAAAGAGTGGAGAAATGAGCCAGTGGAGAAGTTGCCTATGGTAACCAATCAATTTTATAGTATGCAAATTATAGTTGGTACTTCAACGCCGTTTGGTTGCCATGGACAACTTCTCCACTGGCTCACTTCTCCACACTTTTCACTGCTAACTACAACTCCCCCATAGTGTTTTGATAAAGCTCAGAGAGAGAGAGAGAGGGAGAGAGAGAGAGAGAGAAAACAAAGTGTTCCAGTCAGTCTGGAGCCCTGAGTCAGCTCCTACTTGCATTAGCGTGCATTAAGAATCTAGAAGAAACTGATGTAACCACGGAGAAGTAGAGATGTGCACCGGAAATTTTTCGGTTTTGTGTTTTGGTTTTGGGTTCGGTTCCGCGGGCGTGTATTGGGTTCGAACGCGTTTTGGCAAAACCTCACCGAATTTTTTTTGTCGGATTCGGGTGTGTTTTGGATTCGGGTGTTTTAAAAAAAAAAAACCAAAAAAACAGCTTAAATCATAGAATTTGGGGGTCATTTTGATCCCAAAGTATTATTAACCTCAATAACCATAATTTCCACTCATTTTCAGTCTATTCTGAACACCTCACACCTCACAATATTATTTTTAGTCCTACAATTTGCACCGAGGTCGCTGGATGACTAAGCTCAGCGACCCAAGTGGCCGACACAAACACCTGGCCCATCTAGGAGTGTCACTGCAGTGTCACGCAGGATGGCCCTTCCAAAAAACACTCCCCAAACAGCACATGACACAAAGAAAATAAGAGGCGCAATGAGGTAGCTGTGTGACTAAGCTCAGCGACCCAAGTGGCCGACACAAACACCTGGCCCATCTAGGAGTGGCACTGCAGTGTCACGCAGGATGGCCCTTCCAAAAAACTCTCCCCAAACAGCACATGACGCAAAGAAAAATTAAAGAAAAAAGAGGTGCAAGATGGAATTGTCCTTGGGCCCGCCCACCCACCCTTATGTTGTATAAACAGGACATGCACACTTTAACCAACCCATCATTTCAGTGACAGGGTCTGCCACACGACTGTGACTGAAATGACTGGTTGGTTTGGACCCCCACCAAAAAAGAAGCAATTAATCTCTCCTTGCACAAACTGGCTCTACAGAGGCAAGATGTCCACCTCATCATCATCCTCCGATTCATCACCGTGTACATCCCCCTCCTCACAGATTATCAATTCGTCCCCACTGGAATCCACCATCTCAGCTCCCTGTGTACTTTGTGGAGGCAATTGCTGCTGGTGAATGTCTCCACGGAGGAATTGATTATAATTCATTTTAATGAACATCATCTTCTCCACATTTTCTGGAAGTAACCTCGTACGCCGATTGCTGACAAGGTGAGCGGCGGCACTAAACACTCTTTCAGAGTACACACTTGTGGGAGGGCAACTTAGGTAGAATAAAGCCAGTTTGTGCAAGGGCCTCCAAATTGCCTCTTTTTCCTGCCAGTATACGTACGGACTGTCTGACGTGCCTACTTGGATGCGGTCACTCATATAATCCTCCACCATTCTTTCAATGGTGAGAGAATCATATGCAGTGACAGTAGACGACATGTCCGTAATCGTTGTCAGGTCCTTCAGTCCGGACCAGATGTCAGCATCAGCAGTCGCTCCAGACTGCCCTGCATCACCGCCAGCGGGTGGGCTCGGAATTCATAGCCTTTTCCTCGCACCCCCAGTTGCGGGAGAATGTGAAGGAGGAGATGTTGACGGGTCACGTTCCGCTTGACTTGACAATTTTCTCACCAGCAGGTCTTTGAACCCCTGCAGACTTGTGTCTGCCGGAAAGAGAGATACAACGTAGGTTTTAAATCTAGGATCGAGCACGGTGGCCAAAATGTAGTGCTCTGATTTCAACAGATTGACCACCCGTGAATCCTGGTTAAGCGAATGAAAGGCTCCATCCACAAGTCCCACATGCCTAGCGGAATCGCTCTGTTTTAGCTCCTCCTTCAATGCCTCCAGCTTCTTCTGCAAAAGCCTGATGAGGGGAATGACCTGACTCAGGCTGGCAGTGTCTGAACTGACTTCACGTGTGGCAAGTTCAAAAGGTTGCAGAAACTTGCACAACGTTGAAATCATTCTCCACTGCGCTTGAGACAGGTGCATTCCACCTCCTTTGCCTATATCGTGGGCAGATGTATAGGCTTGAATGGCCTTTTGCTGCTCCTCCATCCTCTGAAGCATATAGAGGGTTGAATTCCACCTCGTTACCACTTCTTGCTTCAGATGATGGCAGGGCAGGTTCAGGCGTTTTTGGTGTTGCTCCAGTCTTCTGTACGTGGTGCCTGTACGCCGAAAGTGTCCCGCAATTCTTCTGGCCACCGACAGCATCTCTTGCACGCCCCTGTCGTTTTTTAAATAATTCTGCACCACCAAATTCAAGGTATGTGCAAAACATGGGACGTGCTGGAATTTGCCCAGATATAATGCACGCACAATATTGCTGGCGTTGTCCGATGCCACAAATCCACAGGAGAGTCCAATTGGGGTAAGCCATTCTGCGATGATCTTCCTCAGTTGCCGTAAGAGGTTTTCAGCTGTGTGCGTATTCTGGAAAGCGGTGATACAAAGCGTAGCCTGCCTAGGAAAGAGTTGGCGTTTGCGAGATGCTGCTACTGGTGCCGCCGCTGCTGTTCTTGCGGCGGGAGTCAATACATCTACCCAGTGGGCTGTCACAGTCATATAGTCCTGAGTCTGCCCTGCTCCACTTGTCCACATGTCCGTGGTTAAGTGGACATTGGGTACAACTGCATTTTTTAGGACACTGGTGAGTCTTTTTCTGAGGTCTGTGTACATTTACGGTATCGCCTGCCTAGAGAAATGGAACCTAGATGGTATTTGGTACCGGGGACACAGTACCTCAATCAAGTCTATAGTTGGCTCTATAGTAATGATGGATACCGGAACCACGTTTCTCACCGCCCAGGATGCCAAGGCCTCAGTTATCCGCTTTGCAGCAGGATGACTGCTGTGATATTTCAACTTCCTCGCAAAGGACTGTTGGACAGTCAATTGCTTGGTGGAAGTAGTAAAAGTGGTCTTACGACTTCCCCTCTGGGATGACCATGGACTCCCAGCAGCAACAACAGCAGCGCCAGCAGCAGTAGGCGTTACACGCAAGGATGCATCGGAGGAATCCCAGGCAGGAGAGGACTCGTCAGAATTGCCAGTGACATGGCCTGCAGGACTATTGGCATTCCTGGGGGAGGAGGAAATTGACACTGAGGGAGTTGGTGGGGTGGTTTGCGTGAGCTTGGTTACAAGAGAAAGGAATTTACTGGTCAGTGGACTGCTTCCGCTGTCGCCCAAAGTTTTTGAACTTGTCACTGACTTATGATGAATGCGCTGCAGGTGACGTATAAGGGAGGATGTTCCGAGGTGGTTAACGTCCTTACCCCTACTTATTACAGCTTGACAAAGGCAACACACTGCTTGACACCTGTTGTCCGCATTTCTGTTGAAATACTTCCACACCGAAGAGCTGATTTTTTTGGTATTTTCACCAGGCATCTCAATGGCCATATTCCTCCCACGGACAACAGGTGTCTCCCCGGGTGCCTGACTTAAACAAACCACCTCACCATCAGAATGCTCCTTGTCAATTTCCTCCCCAGCGCCAGCAACACCCATATCCTCATCCTGGTGTACTTCAACACTGACATCTTCAATCTGACTATCAGGAACTGGACTGCGGGTGCTCCTTCCAGCACTTGCAGGGGGCGTGCAAATGGTGGAAGGTGTATGCTCTTCACGTCCAGTGTTGGGAAGGTCAGGCATCGCAAACGACACAATTGGACTCTCCTTGTGGATTTGTGATTTCGAAGAACGCACAGTTCTTTGCTGTGCTTTTGCCAGCTTAAGTCTTTTCATTTTTCTAGCGAGAGGCTGAGTGCTTCCATCCTCATGTGAAGCTGAACCACTAGCCATGAACATAGGCCAGGGCCTCAGCCGTTCCTTGCCACTCCGTGTGGTAAATGGCATATTGGCAAGTTTACGCTTCTCCTCCGACGATTTTAATTTAGATTTTTGAGTCCTTTTTTTACTGATCTTTTGTGTTTTGGATTTTACATGCTCTGTACTATGACATTGGGCATCGGCCTTGGCAGACGACGTTGATGGAATTTCATCGTCTCGGCCATGACTAGTGGCAGCAGCTTCAGCACGAGGTGGAAGTGGATCTTGATCTTTCCCTATTTTTGGAACCTCAACATTTTTGTTCTCCATATTTTAATAGGCACAACTAAAAGGCACCTCAGGTAAACAATGGAGATGGATGGATACTAGTATACTTATGGATGACGAGTGACTGACGACACAGAGGTAGCTACAGCCGTGGACTACCGTACTGCGTCTGCTAGTATAGAGATGATAATTAATGATATAAAAAAAATATATATATAACTACTGTAGGTATATATAATATAATGACGGACCTGGTGGACACTGTCAGCAGACTCCTAAACTACTAGTATGAAGAAGATAGAAAAAAAAACCCACCACAGGTAGGTATACAATTATGGACGAGTGACGACACAGAGGTAGGTACAGCCGTGGCCTACCGTACTGCGTCTGCTAGTATAGATAATATACTAAATATATTACTACTGTAGGTATATAATATAATGACGGACCTGCTGGACACTGTCAGCAGACTCCTAAACTACTAGTATGAAGAAGATAGAAAAAAAACCCCCACCACAGGTAGGTATACAATTATGGACGAGTGACGACACAGAGGTAGGTACAGCCGTGGCCTACCGTACTGGGTCTGCTAGTATAGATAATATACTAAATATATTACTACTGTAGGTATATAATATAATGACGGACCTGGTGGACACTGTCAGCAGACTCCTAAACTACTAGTATGAAGAAGATAGAAAAAAAAACCCACCACAGGTAGGTATACAATTATGGACGAGTGACGACACAGAGGTAGGTACAGCCGTGGCCTACCGTACTGCGTCTGCTAGTATAGATAATATACTAAATATATTACTACTGTAGGTATATAATATAATGACGGACCTGGTGGACACTGTCAGCAGACTCCTAAACTACTAGTATGAAGAAGATAGAAAAAAAAACCCCACCACAGGTAGGTAGGTATACAATTATGGACGAGCACTGACGACACAGAGATAGCCACAGCCGTGGACTACCGTACTGCGTCTGCTAGTATAGATAATATACTAAATATATTACTACTGTAGGTATATAATATAATGACGGACCTGGTGGACACTGTCAGCAGACTCCTAAACTACTAGTATGAAGAAGATAGAAAAAAAAAACCCACCACAGGTAGGTATACAATTATGGACGAGCACTGACG
Organism: Pseudophryne corroboree; assembly: GCF_028390025.1. Lineage (NCBI taxonomy): Eukaryota > Metazoa > Chordata > Amphibia > Anura > Myobatrachidae > Pseudophryne > Pseudophryne corroboree. The sequence goes on along the minus strand of NC_086450.1, from coordinate 77,544,472 downwards.
ACACAGAGATAGCCACAGCCGTGGACTACCGTACTGCGTCTGCTAATATAGAGATGATAAAGATGATAGAGATGAAAAAAAATATATAACACTACTGTAGGTAAATATTTATATAATATAATGAATGACGGACCTGCTGGACACTGTCAGCAGAATGCGTTTATAGAATAATAAAAAAAACACCACAGGAGTGTTTAACTTTTTCAGGCAGACAATATACTGGTGGTCACTGGCAGCAAAAGTGTGCACTGTACTCCTGCTATAACTGCTCCCCAGTCTCCCCCACAATTAAGCTGTGTGAGCAGTGAGCACTCAGCACAGTCAGATATACATGGATGATATATCATGCAGCACACTGAGGCTGAGCACAGATATGGTATGTATCGTTTTTTTCAGGCAGAGAACGGATTATAATAAAACTGGTGGTCACTATCAGCAAAACTCTGCACTGTACTGAGTACTCCTCCTAACAACTGCTCCCCAAAATTAGTAGTAAATCAAATGTCACTCTCTATCTTCTAATCTAAACGGAGAGGACGCCAGCCACGTCCTCTCCCTATCAATCTCAATGCACGTATGAAAATGGCGGCGACGCGCGGCTCCTTATATAGAATGCGAGTCTCGCGATAATCCGACAGCGGGATGATGACGTTTGGGCGCGCTCGGGTTAACCGAGCAAGGCGGGAGGATCCGAGTCTGCCTCGGACCCGTGTAAAAAGGCTGAAGTTCGGGGGGGTTCGGATTCCGAGGAACCGAACCCGCTCATCTCTAATCAAGAAACATATATTATTTTTGACAATAATAGAAAATTTTTCAAGTGCACAAAAATGTAAACCATAAAAACATATGATCTTCATTATTTCTTTAATCGTTGTCCCTCTGTATACTGTAAGAGAAGATAATAAATGCTAGAATGAGGTTATGGCAGTATCATGCTTGACTGCCATTTAATTAACAAAATGTAAGACATTTTTAATTTAAAAACACAAACAGAAAATTAGCATAAAGAAAAACAAAACGGAAAAAAAAATGACAGTTGTTGGTAAAAATGTGAGTGTGAGGATTATGAATGTAATAGAATGAGTTACTGAAGTAACCTATTTAACCATGATTCACACCCTAGCAAAAGATTTCTTGTATCATCACCTGATACACTATTATTTTTCTTTTCCCAGTATATGTTTGTTTTTACTGTGTTTTCACCTACTGTGTTTTCTTTTATCATCCTTCTTGCTTTTTCAGCATGGTTGGTGTAATGATTAGAGATGAGCGGGTTCGGTTTCTCTGAATCCGAACCCGCCAGAACTTCATGTTTTTTTTCACGGGTCCGAGCGACTCGGATCTTCCCGCCTTGCTCGGTTAACCCGAGCGCGCCCGAACGTCATCATGACGCTGTCGGATTCTCGCGAGGCTCGGATTCTATCGCGAGACTCTGATTCTATATAAGGAGCCGCGCGTCGCCGCCATTTTCACACGTGCATTGAGATTGATAGGGAGAGGACGTGGCTGGCGTCCTCTCCGTTTAGAATTAGAATAGATTAGAGAGACACTTGATTTACTAATTTTGGGGAGCATTAGGAGTACTCAGTAGTGTACAGTGCAGAGTTTTGCTGATAGTGACCAGTGACCACCACTTTTATTTATAATCCGTTCTCTGCCTGAAAAAAGCGATACACAGCACACAGTGACTCAGTCACATACCATATCTGTGTGCACTGCTCAGGCTCAGGCCAGTGTGCTGCATCATCTATTATCTATATATAATATTATATATATCTGTCTGACTGCTCAGCTCACACAGCTTATAATTGTGGGGGAGACTGGGGAGCACTACTGCAGTGCCAGTTATAGGTTATAGCAGGAGCCAGGAGTACATAATATAATCCGTTCTCTGCCTGAAAAAAGCGATACACAGCACACAGTGACTCAGTCACATACCATATCTGTGTGCACTGCTCAGGCTCAGGCCAGTGTGCTGCATCATCTATTATCTATATATAATATTATATATATATGTCTGACTGCTCAGCTCACACAGCTTATAATTGTGGGGGAGACTGGGGAGCACTACTGCAGTGCCAGTTATAGGTTATAGCAGGAGCCAGGAGTACATAATATATTATATAGTGAGTGACCACCAGACACACAGTGCAGTTTATTTAATATATCCGTTCTCTGCCTGAAAAAAGCGATACACACAGTGACTCAGTCAGTCACATACCATATCTGTGTGCACTGCTCAGGCTCAGGCCAGTGTGCTGCATCATCTATATATATTATATATCTGTCTGACTGCTCAGCTCACACAGCTTATAATTGTGGGGGAGACTGGGGAGCACTACTGCAGTGCCAGTTATAGGTTATAGCAGGAGCCAGGAGTACATAATATTATATTAAAATTAAACAGTGCACACTTTTGCTGCAGGAGTGCCACTGCCAGTGTGACTAGTGACCAGTGACCTGACCACCAGTATATAATATTAGTAGTATACTATCTCTTTATCAACCAGTCTATATTAGCAGCAGACACAGTACAGTGCGGTAGTTCACGGCTGTGGCTACCTCTGTGTCGGCACTCGGCAGCCCGTCCATAATTGTATATACCAGTGACCTAACCGTGGTTTTTTTTTTCTTTCTTTATACATACATACTAGTTACGAGTATACTATCTCTTTATCAACCAGTCTATATATTAGCAGCAGACACAGTACAGTGCGGTAGTTCACGGCTGTGGCTACCTCTGTGTCGGCACTCGGCAGCCCGTCCATAATTGTATATACCACCTAACCGTGGTTTTTTTTTCTTTCTTTATACATACATACTAGTTACGAGTATACTATCTCTTTATCAACCAGTCTATATATTAGCAGCAGACACAGTACAGTGCGGTAGTTCACGGCTGTGGCTACCTCTGTGTCGGCACTCGGCAGCCCGTCCATAATTGTATATACCACCTAACCGTGGTTTTTTTTTCTTTCTTTATACATACATACTAGTTACGAGTATACTATCTCTTTATCAACCAGTCTATATATTAGCAGCAGACACAGTACAGTGCGGTAGTTCACGGCTGTGGCTACCTCTGTGTCGGCACTCGGCAGCCCGTCCATAATTGTATATACCACCTAACCGTGGTTTTTTTTTTCTTTCTTTATACATACATACTAGTTACGAGTATACTATCTCTTTATCAACCAGTCTATATATTAGCAGCAGACACAGTACAGTGCGGTAGTTCACGGCTGTGGCTACCTCTGTGTCGGCACTCGGCAGCCCGTCCATAATTGTATACTAGTATCCAATCCATCCATCTCCATTGTTTACCTGAGGTGCCTTTTAGTTGTGCCTATTAAAATATGGAGAACAAAAATGTTGAGGTTCCAAAATTAGGGAAAGATCAAGATCCACTTCCACCTCGTGCTGAAGCTGCTGCCACTAGTCATGGCCGAGACGATGAAATGCCAGCAACGTCGTCTGCCAAGGCCGATGCCCAATGGCATAGTACAGAGCATGTCAAAACCAAAACACCAAATATCAGTAAAAAAAGGACTCCAAAACCTAAAATAAAATTGTCGGAGGAGAAGCGTAAACTTGCCAATATGCCATTTACCACACGGAGTGGCAAGGAACGGCTGAGGCCCTGGCCTATGTTCATGGCTAGTGGTTCAGCTTCACATGAGGATGGAAGCACTCAGCCTCTCGCTAGAAAACTGAAAAGACTCAAGCTGGCAAAAGCACCGCAAAGAACTGTGCGTTCTTTGAAATCCCAAATCCACAAGGAGAGTCCAATTGTGTCGGTTGCGATGCCTGACCTTCCCAACACTGGACGTGAAGAGCATGCGCCTTCCACCATTTGCACGCCCCCTGCAAGTGCTGGAAGGAGCACCCGCAGTCCAGTTCCTGATAGTCAGATTGAAGATGTCAGTGTTGAAGTACACCAGGATGAGGAGGATATGGGTGTTGCTGGCGCTGGGGAGGAAATTGACCAGGAGGATTCTGATGGTGAGGTGGTTTGTTTAAGTCAGGCACCCGGGGAGACACCTGTTGTCCGTGGGAGGAATATGGCCGTTGACATGCCAGGTGAAAATACCAAAAAAATCAGCTCTTCGGTGTGGAGGTATTTCACCAGAAATGCGGACAACAGGTGTCAAGCCGTGTGTTCCCTTTGTCAAGCTGTAATAAGTAGGGGTAAGGACGTTAACCACCTCGGAACATCCTCCCTTATACGTCACCTGCAGCGCATTCATAATAAGTCAGTGACAAGTTCAAAAACTTTGGGTGACAGCGGAAGCAGTCCACTGACCAGTAAATCCCTTCCTCTTGTAACCAAGCTCACGCAAACCACCCCACCAACTCCCTCAGTGTCAATTTCCTCCTTCCCCAGGAATGCCAATAGTCCTGCAGGCCATGTCACTGGCAATTCTGACGAGTCCTCTCCTGCCTGGGATTCCTCCGATGCATCCTTGCGTGTAACGCCTACTGCTGCTGGCGCTGCTGTTGTTGCCGCTGGGAGTCGATGGTCATCCCAGAGGGGAAGTCGTAAGCCCACTTGTACTACTTCCAGTAAGCAATTGACTGTTCAACAGTCCTTTGCGAGGAAGATGAAATATCACAGCAGTCATCCTACTGCAAAGCGGATAACTGAGTCCTTGACAACTATGTTGGTGTTAGACGTGCGTCCGGTATCCGCCGTTAGTTCACAGGGAACTAGACAATTTATTGAGGCAGTGTGCCCCCGTTACCAAATACCATCTAGGTTCCACTTCTCTAGGCAGGCGATACCGAGAATGTACACGGACGTCAGAAAAAGACTCACCAGTGTCCTAAAAAATGCAGTTGTACCCAATGTCCACTTAACCATGGACATGTGGACAAGTGGAGCAGGGCAGGGTCAGGACTATATGACTGTGACAGCCCACTGGGTAGATGTATGGACTCCCGCCGCAAGAACAGCAGCGGCGGCACCAGTAGCAGCATCTCGCAAACGCCAACTCTTTCCTAGGCAGGCTACGCTTTGTATCACCGGTTTCCAGAATACGCACACAGCTGAAAACCTCTTACGGCAACTGAGGAAGATCATCGCGGAATGGCTTACCCCAATTGGACTCTCCTGTGGATTTGTGGCATCGGACAACGCCAGCAATATTGTGTGTGCATTAAATATGGGCAAATTCCAGCACGTCCCATGTTTTGCACATACCTTGAATTTGGTGGTGCAGAATTTTTTAAAAAACGACAGGGGCGTGCAAGAGATGCTGTCGGTGGCCAGAAAAATTGCGGGACACTTTCGGCGTACAGGCACCACGTACAGAAGACTGGAGCACCACCAAAAACTACTGAACCTGCCCTGCCATCATCTGAAGCAAGAAGTGGTAACGAGGTGGAATTCAACCCTCTATATGCTTCAGAGGTTGGAGGAGCAGCAAAAGGCCATTCAAGCCTATACAATTGAGTACGATATAGTAGGTGGAATGCACCTGTCTCAAGTGCAGTGGAGAATGATTTCAACGTTGTGCAAGGTTCTGATGCCCTTTGAACTTGCCACACGTGAAGTCAGTTCAGACACTGCCAGCCTGAGTCAGGTCATTCCCCTCATCAGGCTTTTGCAGAAGAAGCTGGAGGCATTGAAGAAGGAGCTAAAAGGGAGCGATTCCGCTAGGCATGTGGGACTTGTGGATGCAGCCCTTAATTCGCTTAACAAGGATTCACGGGTGGTCAATCTGTTGAAATCAGAGCACTACATTTTGGCCACCGTGCTCGATCCTAGATTTAAAGCCTACCTTGGATCTCTCTTTCCGGCAGACACAGGTCTGCTGGGGTTGAAAGACCTGCTGGTGACAAAATTGTCAAGTCAAGCGGAACGCGACCTGTCAACATCTCCTCCTTCACATTCTCCCGCAACTGGGGGTGCGAGGAAAAGGCTCAGAATTCCGAGCCCACCCGCTGGCGGTGATGCAGGGCAGTCTGGAGCGACTGCTGATGCTGACATCTGGTCCGGACTGAAGGACCTGACAACGATTACGGACATGTCGTCTACTGTCACTGCATATGATTCTCTCAACATTGATAGAATGGTGGAGGATTATATGAGTGACCGCATCCAAGTAGGCACGTCACACAGTCCGTACTTATACTGGCAGGAAAAAGAGGCAATTTGGAGGCCCTTGCACAAACTGGCTTTATTCTACCTAAGTTGCCCTCCCACAAGTGTGTACTCCGAAAGAGTGTTTAGTGCCGCCGCTCACCTTGTCAGCAATCGGCGTACGAGGTTACATCCAGAAAATGTAGAGAAGATGATGTTCATTAAAATGAATTATAATCAATTCCTCCGCGGAGACATTGACCAGCAGCAATTGCCTCCACAAAGTACACAGGGAGCTGAGATGGTGGATTCCAGTGGGGACGAATTGATAATCTGTGAGGAGGGGGATGTACACGGTGATATATCGGAGGGTGAAGATGAGGTGGACATCTTGCCTCTGTAGAGCCAGTTTGTGCAAGGAGAGATTAATTGCTTCTTTTTTGGGGGGGGTCCAAACCAACCCGTCATATCAGTCACAGTCGTGTGGCAGACCCTGTCACTGAAATGATGGGTTGGTTAAAGTGTGCATGTCCTGTTTTGTTTATACAACATAAGGGTGGGTGGGAGGGCCCAAGGACAATTCCATCTTGCACCTCTTTTTTCTTTTCTTTTTCTTTGCATCATGTGCTGATTGGGGAGGGTTTTTTGGAAGGGACATCCTGCGTGACACTGCAGTGCCACTCCTAGATGGGCCCGGTGTTTGTGTCGGCCACTAGGGTCGCTAATCTTACTCACACAGTCAGCTACCTCATTGCGCCTCTTTTTTTCTTTGCGTCATGTGCTGTTTGGGGAGGGTTTTTTGGAAGGGACATCCTGCGTGACACTGCAGTGCCACTCCTAGATGGGCCCGGTGTTTGTGTCGGCCACTAGGGTCGCTAATCTTACTCACACAGTCAGCTACCTCATTGCGCCTCTTTTTTTCTTTGCGTCATGTGCTGTTTGGGGAGGGTTTTTTGGAAGGGACATCCTGCGTGACACTGCAGTGCCACTCCTAGATGGGCCCGGTGTTTGTGTCGGCCACTAGGGTCGCTAATCTTACTCACACAGTCAGCTACCTCATTGCGCCTCTTTTTTTCTTTGCGTCATGTGCTGTTTGGGGAGGGTTTTTTGGAAGGGCCATCCTGCGTGACACTGCAGTGCCACTCCTAGATGTGCCCGGTGTTTGTGTCGGCCACTAGGGTCGCTAATCTTACTCACACAGTCAGCTACCTCATTGCGCCTCTTTTTTTCTTTGCGTCATGTGCTGTTTGGGGAGGGTTTTTTGGAAGGGCCATCCTGCGTGACACTGCAGTGCCACTCCTAGATGGGCCCGGTGTTTGTGTCGGCCACTAGGGTCGCTAATCTTACTCACACAGCTACCTCATTGCGCCTCTTTTTTTCTTTGCGTCATGTGCTGTTTGGGGAGGGTTTTTTGGAAGGGCCATCCTGCGTGACACTGCAGTGCCACTCCTAGATGGGCCCGGTGTTTGTGTCGGCCACTAGGGTCGCTAATCTTACTCACACAGCTACCTCATTGCGCCTCTTTTTTTCTTTGCGTCATGTGCTGTTTGGGGAGGGTTTTTTGGAAGGGACATCCTGCGTGACACTGCAGTGCCACTCCTAGATGGGCCCGGTGTTTGTGTCGGCCACTAGGGTCGCTTATCTTACTCACACAGCGACCTCGGTGCAAATTTTAGGACTAAAAATAATATTGTGAGGTGTGAGGTATTCAGAATAGACTGAAAATGAGTGTAAATTATGGTTTTTGAGGTTAATAATACTTTGGGATCAAAATGACCCCCAAATTCTATGATTTAAGCTGTTTTTTAGTGTTTTTGGAAAAAAACACCCGAATCCAAAACACACCCGAATCCGACAAAAAAAATTAGGTGAGGTTTTGCCAAAACGCGTTCGAACCCAAAACACGGCCGCGGAACCGAACCCAAAACCAAAACACAAAACCCGAAAAATTTCAGGCGCTCATCTCTAGTAATGATTAGAATTACTGCCTCACAGCACTGGGGTTCGATTCCCACCACGGCCCTAACTATGTAGTTTGTATATTGGGGGTAATTCTGAGTTGATCGCAGCAGCAAGTTTGTTAGCAATTGGGCAAAACCATGTGCACTGCAGGGGGTGTGGGGGGCAGATATAACATTTGCAGAGAGAGTTAGATTTGGGTGGGTTATTTTGTTTCTGTGCAGGGTAAATACTGGCTGCTTTATTTTAGACAGGCAATTTAGATTTCAGTTTGAATACACCCCACCCAAATCTAACTCTCTCTGCACATGTTACATCTGCCCCCACCCCATGCAGTGTACATGGGTGGTCATTCCGAGTTGTTCGCTCGGTAAATTTCATCGCATTGCAGCGATTTTCCGCTTAGTGCGCATGCGCAATGTTCGCATTGCGACTGCGCCAAGTAAATTTGCTATGAAGTTAGTTATTTTACTCACGGCTTTTTCTTCGTTCAGGCGATCGTAGTGTGATTGACAGGAAGTGGGTGTTTCTGGGCGGAAACAGGCCGTTTTATGGGCGTGTGGGAAAAAACGCTACCGTTTCTGTGAAAAACGCGGGAGTGGCTGTAGAAACGGAGGAGTGTCTGGGCGAACGCTGGGTGTGTTTGTGACGTCAAACCAGGAACGACAAGCACTGAACTGATCGCAGATGCCGAGTAAGTCTGGAGCTACTCAGAAACTGCTAAGAAGTGTCTATTCGCAATTCTGCTAATCTTTCGTTAGCAATTTTAAGAAGCTAAGATTCACTCCCAGTAGGCGGTGGCTTAGCGTGTGCAAAGCTGCTAAAAGCAGCTTGCGAGCGAACAACTCGGAATGAGGGCCATGGTTTTGCCCAACTGCTAACAAATTTGATGCTGCGATCAACTCAGAATTAGGCCCACTGTCTCCTGTACTTGTGTGGGTTTCCTCCGAGTACTCCAATTTCCTCCCACAATCTAAAAGCATACTGGTAAGTTAATTGGCTCTTGACATAAAATTAATCCTATTGCATGGGTGTGTATATGTGGTAGGGAATATAGAGTGTAAGCTCCAGAGCCGCAACTACGTGTTACCAGGTTTGCCTGGTACACAGCGCAATCACCCTGAGGGTGCAACTGTCCGCAAAGTCATCAGCGGCATTGTAATGAGTCAAACTAACTCATTACAAGCTGCCTGACAGGAGAGAAGCAGCAGCTCTGGAGGCAGGGCAGGGGAGGATGAGGAGGGAGGGGGACTCGGGAGCTGCAGCAGCGCTATGTAATTGGTGGCGGCGCTGCTGCTGCTGTCCCTCTCCTTCCGCATTGGCTGGCCGCCGCCGCTGCTGTGAATGCTGGGATGCGCTTCCTTCATTCCATCATTCACAGCGGCGGCCAGCCAATGCGGAAGGAGAGGGACAGCTGCAGCAGCGCCACCACCAATTACATAGCACTGCTGCGGCTCCCGAGTCCCCCTCCCTCCTCCTCCTTCGCCACTGTCTCCAGAGCTGCCAGCACTGAGGAGCCTGACTACCTGAGCCAGCGTAGAGATGGTAAGTATCATCTATTCTCTCTCTCTCTCTCTCTCTTGTCTACCAAATGTGTAAAAGGGGGACTGGCTGCTGTAATGTGTAATAATAAGGGGACGCTGTCTGCCGTAATGTGTAATAAGGGGACGCTGTCTGCCATAATGTGTAAAAAGGGGATGCTGTCTGCCGTAATGTGTAAAAAGGGGAATGCTGTCTACCGTAATGTGTAAAAAGGGGACACTGTCTGCCATAATGTGTAAAAATAAGAATTTACTCACCGGTAATTCTATTTCTCGTAGTCCGTAGTGGATGCTGGGGACTCCGTAAGGACCATGGGGAATAGACGGGCTCCGCAGGAGACTGGGCACACTATAAGAAAGATTTGGTACTATCTGGTGTGCACTGGCTCCTCCCTCTATGCCCCTCCTCCAGACCTCAGTTAGGATACTGTGCCCGGAAGAGCTGACACAATAAGGAAGGATTTTGAATCCCGGGTAAGACTCATACCAGCCACACCAATCACACCGTATAACTCGTGATACTATACCCAGTTAACAGTATGAAATATAACTGAGCCTCTTCAACAGATGGCTCAACAATAACCCTTTAGTTAGGCAATAACTATATACAAGTATTGCAGACAATCCGCACTTGGGATGGGCGCCCAGCATCCACTACGGACTACGAGAAATATAATTACCGGTGAGTAAATTCTTATTTTCTCTAACGTCCTAGTGGATGCTGGGGACTCCGTAAGGACCATGGGGATTATACTAAAGCTCCCAAACGGGCGGGAGAGTGCGGATGACTCTGCAGCACCGAATGAGAGAACTCCAGGTCCTCCTCAGCCAGGGTATCAAATTTATAGAATTTTGCAAACGTGTTTGCCCCTGACCAAGTAGCAGCTCGGCAAAGTTGTAAAGCCGAGACCCCTCGGGCAGCCGCCCAAGATGAGCCCACCTTCCTTGTGGAATGGGCTTTCACATTTTTAGGCTGCGGTAGTCCCACCGCAGAATGCGCCAGCTGAATTGTGCTACAAATCCAGCGAGCAATAGTCTGCTTAGAAGCAGGAGCACCCATCTTGTTGGGTGCATACAGGATAAAAAGCGAGTCAGTTTTCCTGACTCCAGCCGTCCTGGAAACATAAATCAAGGCCCTGACTACATCCAGTAACTTGGAATCCTCCAAGTCCCTAGTAGCCGCAGGCACCACAATAGGTTGGTTCAAGTGAAAAGCTGATACCACCTTAGGGAGAAACTGGGGACGAGTCCTCAATTCTGCCCTATCCATATGGAAAATCAGATAAGGGCTTTTACATGACAAAGCCGCCAATTCTGACACACGCCTGGCCGAAGCCAAGGCCAATAACATAACCACTTTCCACGTGAGATATTTCAGATCCACAGTTTTAAGTGGTTCAAACCAATGTGATTTTAGGAAACTCAACACCACATTGCAATCCCAAGGTGCCACAGGAGGCACAAAAGGGGGCTGGATATGAAACACTCCCTTTACAAAAGTCTGAACTTCAGGCAGTGAAGCCAGTTCTTTCTGGAAGAAAATCGACAGAGCCAAAATCTGGACCTTAATGGAACCCAATTTTAGGCCCATAGTCACTCCTGACTGTAGGAAGTGCAGAAAACGACCCAGCTGAAATTCCTCTGTTGGGGCCTTCCTGGCCTCACACCACGCAACATATTTTCGCCAAATACGGTGATAATGGTTTGCGGTTACTTCTTTCCTGGCTTTTATCAGCGTAGGAATGACTTCCTCTGGAATGCCCTTTTCCTTTAGGATCCGGAATTCAACTGCCATGCCGTCAAACGCAGCCGCGGTAAGCCCCTGCTGTAGCAGATCCCGTCTGAGCGGTAGAGGCCATGGGTCCTCTGATATCATTTCTTGAAGTTCTAGGTACCAAGCTCTTCTTGGCCAATCCGGAACCACGAGTATCGTTTTTACTCCTCGCCTTCTTATTATTCTCAATACCTTTGGTATGAGAGGCAGAGGAGGGAACACATAAACCGACTGGTACACCCACGGTGTCACTAGCGCGTCCACAGCTATCGCCTGAGGGTCCCTTGACCTGCCGCAATATCTCTCTAGTTTTTTGTTTAGGTGGGACGCCATCATGTCCACCTGTGGCCTTTCCCAACGGTTTACTAACAGTAGGAAGACTTCTGGATGAAGTCCCCACTCTCCCGGGTGTAGGTCGTGTCTGCTGAGGAAGTCTGCTTCCCAGTTGTCCACTCCCGGAATGAACACTGCTGACAGTGCTATTACATGATTTTCCGCCCATCGGAGAATCCTTGTGGCTTCTGCCATCGCCATCCTGCTTTTTGTGCCGCCCTGTCGGTTTACATGGGCGACTGCCGTGATGTTGTCTGACTGGATCAGTATCGGTTGGTTTTGAAGCAGGGGTTTTGCCTGACTTAGGGCATTGTAAATGGCCCTTAGTTCCAGAATATTTATGTGCAGGGAAGTCTCCTGACTTGACCATAGTCCTTGGAAGTTTCTTCCCTGTGTGACTGCTCCCCAGCCTCGAAGGCTGGCATCCGTGATCACCAGGACCCAGTCCTGTATGCCGAATCTGCGTCCCTCTAGAAGATGAGCACTCTGCAGCCACCACAGTAGAAACACCCTGGTCCTTGGAGACAGGGTTATCAGTTGATGCATCTGAAGATGCGATCCCGACCACTTGTCCAAGAGGTCCCACTGGAAGATCCTTGCATGGAACCTGCCGAATGGAATTGCTTCGTATGAAGCCACCATTTTTCCCAGGACTCGTGTGCAGTGATGCACCGATACCCGTTTTGGTTTTAGGAGGTCTCTGACTAGAGATGACAGCTCCTTGGCTTTCTCCTGCGGGAGAAACACTTTTTTCTGTTCTGTGTCCAAAATCATCCCCAGGAACAGTAAGCGTGTGGAAGGAACCAGTTGTGACTTTGGAATGTTTAGAATCCAGCCATGCTGTTGTAGCACATCCCGAGATAGTGCTACTCCGACCAGTAACTGCTCCCTGGACCTCGCCTTTATAAGGAGATCGTCCCAGTACGGGATAATTAAAACTCCCTTTTTTCGAAGGAGTATCATCTTTTCTGCCATTACCTTGGTAAACACCCTCGGTGCCGTGGACAGTCCAAACGGTAGTGTCTGGAATTGGTAATGGCAATCCTGTACCACAAATCTGAGGTACTCCTGGTGAGGAAGGTAAATGGGGACATGCAGGTAAGCATCCTTGATGCCCAGAGATACCATGTAATCCCCCTCGTCCAGGCTTGCAATAACCGCCCTGAACGATTCCATCTTGAACTTGAATTTTGTTATGTATGTGTTCAAAGATTTCAAATTTAAAATGGGTCTCACCGAACCGTCCGGTTTCGGTACCACAAACAGTGTGGAATAGTAACCCCGTCCTTGTTGAAGTAGGGGTACCTTGACTATCACCTGCTGGGAATACAGCTTGTGAATGGCCTCTAGCACAGCCTCCCTGCCCGAGGGAGTTGTCGGTAAGGCCGATTTGAGGAAACGGCGGGGGGGAAGCGCCTCGAATTCCAGCTTGTACCCCTGAGATACTACTTGAAGGATCCAGGGATCCACCCGTGAGCGAACCCACTGATCGCTGAAATTTTTGAGGCGGCCCCCCACCGTACCTGGCTCCGCCTGTGGAACCCCACCGTCATGCGGCGGATTTGGAAGAAGCGGGGGAGGACTTTTGGTCCTGGGAACCTGCTGTGTGTTGCAGCTTTTTCCCCCTTCCTCTGCCTCTAGACAGAAAGGACCCGCCTTTTCCCTGCCTGTTTTTCTGGGGTCGAAAGGACTGTACCTTTTTCTGGGGTCGAAAGGACTGTACCTGGTAATACGGCGCTTTCTTAGGCTGTGAGGGGACATGGGGCAAAAATGCTGACTTCCCAGCTGTAGCTGTGGAAACAAGGTCTGAGAGACCATCCCCGAATAACTCCTCACCCTTATAAGGCAAAACTTCCATGTGCCTTTTAGAATCTGCATCTCCTGTCCACTGCCGAGTCCATAAGCCTCTCCTAGCAGAAATGGACAATGCACTTATTCTAGATGCCAGCCGGCAGATCTCCCTCTGTGCATCTCTCATGTATAAGACTGAGTCTTTTATATGCTCTACGGTTAGCAATATAGTGTCCCTGTCTAGGGTGTCAATCTTTTCCGACAGGGAATCTGACCAAGCAGCAGCAGCACTGCACATCCACGCTGAAGCAATAGCTGGTCTCAGTATAACACTAGTGTGTGTGTATATATAGACTTTAGGATAGAGATGAGCGGGTTCGGTTTCTCTGAATCCGAACCCGCCCGAACTTCATGTTTTTTTACACGGGTCCGAGCGACTCGGATCTTCCCGCCTTGCTCGGTTAACCCGAGCGCGCCCGAACGTCATCATCACGCTGTCGGATTCTCGCGAGGCTCGGATTCTATCGCGAGACTCGGATTCTATATAAGGAGCCGCGCGTCGCGGCCATTTTCACACGTGCATTGAGATTGATAGGGAGAGGACGTGGCTGGCGTCCTCTCCGTTTAGAAATTAAAATAGATAGGAGAGTGAGAGTGAGACACTTCATTTACTTACTGGAGCTTAGGAGGAGTTATACTAGTGACTGATGACCAGTGACCTGACCACCAGTGCAGTTTTATAATTTATTATTATTTAATAATCCGTTCTGTTCTTGTTCTCTGCCTGAAAAAAACGATACACAGTGACTCAGTCACACTCACATACCATATCTGTGCTCAGCCCAGTGTGCTGCATCATCTATGTATAATATCTGACTGTGCTCACACAGCTTAATTGTGGGGGAGACTGGGGAGCAGTTATAGGTTATAGCAGGAGCCAGGAGTACATATTAAACAGTGCACACTTTTGCTGCCAGAGTGCCACTGCCAGTGTGACTGACCACTGACCACTGTGACCAGTGACCTGACCACACTGACCACCAGTATAGTATATTGTGATTGAATGTCTGCCTGAAAAAGTACACTCGTCGTGTGACTTGTGTGGTGTTTTTTTATTCTATAAAAATTAAAAAACTCATTCTACTGACAGACAGTGTCCAGCAGGTCCGTCATTATATAATATATACCTGTCCGGCTGCAGTAGTGATATATATATATTTTTTATATCATTATTTATCATCCAGTCTATACTAGCAGCAGACACAGTACGGTAGTTCACGGCTGTAGCTACCTCTGTGTCGGCACTCGGCAGTCCATCCATAATTGTATACCACCTACCCGTGGTTTTTTTTTTCTTTCTTCTTTATACATACTACATCTCATTATCATCCAGTCTATATTAGCAGCAGACACAGTACAGTACGGTAGTCCACGGCTGTAGCTACCTCTGTGTCGGCACTCGGCAGTCCATCCATAATTGTATACCACCTACCCGTGGTTTTTTTTTTCTTTCTTCTTTATACATACTACATCTCATTATCATCCAGTCTATATTAGCAGCAGACACAGTACAGTACGGTAGTCCACGGCTGTAGCTACCTCTGTGTCGGCACTCGGCAGTCCATCCATAATTGTATACCACCTACCGTGGTTTTTTTTTTCTTTCTTCTTTATACATACTACATCTCATTATCATCCAGTCTATATTAGCAGCAGACACAGTACAGTACGGTAGTCCACGGCTGTAGCTATCTCTGTGTCGGCACTCGGCAGTCCATCCATAATTGTATACCACCTACCCGTGGTTTTTTCTTTCTTTCTTCTTTATACATACTACATCTCATTATCAACCAGTCTATATTAGCAGCAGACACAGTACGGTAGTTCACGGCTGTAGCTACCTCTGTGTCGGCACTCGGCAGTCCATCCATAATTGTATACCACCTACCCGTGGTTTTTTTTTTCTTTCTTCTTTATACATACTACATCTCATTATCATCCAGTCTATATTAGCAGCAGACACAGTACAGTACGGTAGTCCACGGCTGTAGCTACCTCTGTGTCGGCACTCGGCAGTCCATCCATAATTGTATACCACCTACCCGTGTTTTTTTTTTTCTTTCTTCTTTATACATACTACATCTCATTATCATCCAGTCTATATTAGCAGCAGACACAGTACAGTACGGTAGTCCACGGCTGTAGCTATCTCTGTGTCGGCACTCGGCAGTCCATCCATAATTGTATACCACCTACCCGTGGTTTTTTTTTCTTTCTTCTTTATACATACTACATCTCATTATCAACCAGTCTATATTAGCAGCAGACACAGTACAGTACGGTAGTCCACGGCTGTAGCTACCTCTGTGTCGGCACTCGGCAGTCCATCCATAATTGTATACCACCTACCCGTGGTTTTTTTTTTCTTTCTTCTTTATACATACTACATCTCATTATCATCCAGTCTATATTAGCAGCAGACACAGTACAGTACGGTAGTCCACGGCTGTAGCTACCTCTGTGTCGGCACTCGGCAGTCCATCCATAATTGTATACCACCTACCCGTGGTTTTTTTTTTCATTCTTCTTTATACATACTACATCTCATTATCAACCAGTCTATATTAGCAGCAGACACAGTACAGTACGGTAGTCCACGGCTGTAGCTACCTCTGTGTCGGCACTCGGCAGTCCATCCATAATTGTATACTAGTATCCATCCATCTCCATTGTTTACCTGAGGTGCCTTTTAGTTGTGCCTATTAAAATATGGAGAACAAAAATGTTGAGGTTCCAAAATTAGGGAAAGATCAAGATCCACTTCCACCTCGTGCTGAAGCTGCTGCCACTAGTCATGGCCGAGACGATGAAATGCCAGCAACGTCGTCTGCCAAGGCCGATGCCCAATGTCATAGTACAGAGCATGTCAAATCCAAAACACCAAATATCAGTAAAAAAAGGACTCCAAAACCTAAAATAAAATTGTCGGAGGAGAAGCGTAAACTTGCCAATATGCCATTTACCACACGGAGTGGCAAGGAACGGCTGAGGCCCTGGCCTATGTTCATGGCTAGTGGTTCAGCTTCACATGAGGATGGAAGCACTCAGCCTCTCGCTAGAAAACTGAAAAGACTCAAGCTGGCAAAAGCACCGCAAAGAACTGTGCGTTCTTCGAAATCCCAAATCCACAAGGAGAGTCCAATTGTGTCGGTTGCGATGCCTGACCTTCCCAACACTGGACGTGAAGAGCATGCGCCTTCCACCATTTGCACGCCCCCTGCAAGTGCTGGAAGGAGCACCCGCAGTCCAGTTCCTGATAGTCAGATTGAAGATGTCAGTGTTGAAGTACACCAGGATGAGGAGGATATGGGTGTTGCTGGCGCTGGGGAGGAAATTGACCAGGAGGATTCTGATGGTGAGGTGGTTTGTTTAAGTCAGGCACCCGGGGAGACACCTGTTGTCCGTGGGAGGAATATGGCCACTGACATGCCTGGTGAAAATACCAAAAAAATCAGCTCTTCGGTGTGGAAGTATTTCAACAGAAATGCGGACAACAGGTGTCAAGCCGTGTGTTGCCTTTGTCAAGCTGTAATAAGTAGGAGTAAGGACGTTAACCACCTCGGAACATCCTCCCTTATACGTCACCTGCAGCGCATTCATAATAAGTCAGTGACAAGTTCAAAAACTTTGGGCGACAGCGGAAGCAGTCCACTGACCAGTAAATCCCTTCCTCTTGTAACCAAGCTCACGCAAACCACCCCACCAACTCCCTCAGTGTCAATTTCCTCCTTCCCCAGGAATGCCAATAGTCCTGCAGGCCATGTCACTGGCAATTCTGACGAGTCCTCTCCTGCCTGGGATTCCTCCGATGCATCCTTGCGTGTAACGCCTACTGCTGCTGGCGCTGCTGTTGTTGCTGCTGGGAGTCGATGGTCATCCCAGAGGGGAAGTCGTAAGCCCACTTGTACTACTTCCAGTAAGCAATTGACTGTTCAACAGTCCTTTGCGAGGAAGATGAAATATCACAGCAGTCATCCTGCTGCAAAGCGGATAACTGAGGCCTTGACAACTATGTTGGTGTTAGACGTGCGTCCGGTATCCGCCGTTAGTTCACAGGGAACTAGACAATTTATTGAGGCAGTGTGCCCCCGTTACCAAATACCATCTAGGTTCCACTTCTCTAGGCAGGCGATACCGAGAATGTACACGGACGTCAGAAAAAGACTCACCAGTGTCCTAAAAAATGCAGTTGTACCCAATGTCCACTTAACCACGGACATGTGGACAAGTGGAGCAGGGCAGGGTCAGGACTATATGACTGTGACAGCCCACTGGGTAGATGTATGGACTCCCGCCGCAAGAACAGCAGCGGCGGCACCAGTAGCAGCATCTCGCAAACGCCAACTCTTTCCTAGGCAGGCTACGCTTTGTATCACCGGTTTCCAGAATACGCACACAGCTGAAAACCTCTTACGGCAACTGAGGAAGATCATCGCGGAATGGCTTACCCCAATTGGACTCTCCTGTGGATTTGTGGCATCGGACAACGCCAGCAATATTGTGTGTGCATTAAATATGGGCAAATTCCAGCACGTCCCATGTTTTGCACATACCTTCAATTTGGTGGTGCAGAATTTTTTAAAAAACGACAGGGGCGTGCAAGAGATGCTGTCGGTGGCCAGAAGAATTGCGGGACACTTTCGGCGTACAGGCACCACGTACAGAAGACTGGAGCACCACCAAAAACTACTGAACCTGCCCTGCCATCATCTGAAGCAAGAAGTGGTAACGAGGTGGAATTCAACCCTCTATATGTTTCAGAGGTTGGAGGAGCAGCAAAAGGCCATTCAAGCCTATACAATTGAGCACGATATAGGAGGTGGAATGCACCTGTCTCAAGCGCAGTGGAGAATGATTTCAACGTTGTGCAAGGTTCTGATGCCCTTTGAACTTGCCACACGTGAAGTCAGTTCAGACACTGCCAGCCTGAGTCAGGTCATTCCCCTCATCAGGCTTTTGCAGAAGAAGCTGGAGACATTGAAGGAGGAGCTAACACAGAGCGATTCCGCTAGGCATGTGGGACTTGTGGATGGAGCCCTTAATTCTCTTAACAAGGATTCACGGGTGGTCAATCTGTTGAAATCAGAGCACTACATTTTGGCCACCGTGCTCGATCCTAGATTTAAAGCCTACCTTGGATCTCTCTTTCCGGCAGACACAAGTCTGCTGGGGTTGAAAGACCTGCTGGTGAGAAAATTGTCAAGTCAAGCGGAACGCGACCTGTCAACATCTCCTCCTTCACATTCTCCCGCAACTGGGGGTGCAAGGAAAAGGCTCAGAATTCCGAGCCCACCCGCTGGCGGTGATGCAGGGCAGTCTGGAGCGACTGCTGATGCTGACATCTGGTCCGGACTGAAGGACCTGACAATGATTACGGACATGTCGTCTACTGTCACTGCATATGATTCTCTCAACATTGAAAGAATGGTGGAGGATTATATGAGTGACCGCATCCAAGTAGGCACGTCACACAGTCCGTACTTATACTGGCAGGAAAAAGAGGCAATTTGGAGGCCCTTGCACAAACTGGCTTTATTCTACCTAAGTTGCCCTCCCACAAGTGTGTACTCCGAAAGAGTGTTTAGTGCCGCCGCTCACCTTGTCAGCAATCGGCGTACGAGGTTACATCCAGAAAATGTGGAGAAGATGATGTTCATTAAAATGAATTATAATCAATTCCTCCGCGGAGACATTGACCAGCAGCAATTGCCTCCACAAAGTACACAGGGAGCTGAGATGGTGGATTCCAGTGGGGACGAATTGATAATCTGTGAGGAGGGGGATGTACACGGTGATATATCGGAGGATGATGATGAGGTGGACATCTTGCCTCTGTAGAGCCAGTTTGTGCAAGGAGAGATTAATTGCTTCTTTTTTGGTGGGGGTCCAAACCAACCCGTCATATCAGTCACAGTCGTGTGGCAGACCCTGTCACTGAAATGATGGGTTGGTTAAAGTGTGCATGTCCTGTTTATACAACATAAGGGTGGGTGGGAGGGCCCAAGGACAATTCCATCTTGCACCTCTTTTTTCTTTAATTTTTCTTTGCGTCATGTGCTGTTTGGGGAGGGTTTTTTGGAAGGGACATCCTGCGTGACACTGCAGTGACACTCCTAGATGGGCCCGGTGTTTGTGTCGGCCACTAGGGTCGCTTATCTTACTCACACAGCTACCTCATTGCGCCTCTTTTTTTCTTTGCGTCATGTGCTGTTTAGGGAGGGTTTTTTGGAAGGGACATCCTGCGTGACACTGCAGTGCCACTCCTAGATGGGCCCGGTGTTTGTGTCGGCCACTAGGGTCGCTTATCTTACTCACACAGCTACCTCATTGCGCCTCTTTTTTTCTTTGCGTCATGTGCTGTTTGGGGAGGGTTTTTTGGAAGGGACATCCTGCGTGACACTGCAGTGCCACTCCTAGATGGGCCCGGTGTTTGTGTCGGCCACTAGGGTCGCTTATATTACTCACACAGCTACCTCATTGCGCCTCTTTTTTTCTTTGCGTCATGTGCTGTTTGGGGAGGGTTTTTTGGAAGGGACATCCTGCGTGACACTGCAGTGCCACTCCTAGATGGGCCCGGTGTTTGTGTCGGCCACTAGGGTCGCTTATCTTACTCACACAGCTACCTCATTGCGCCTCTTTTTTTCTTTGCGTCATGTGCTGTTTGGGGATGTTTTTTTGGAAGGGACATCCTGCGTGACACTGCAGTGCCACTCCTAGATGAGCCCGGTGTTTGTGTCGGCCACTATGGTCGCTTATCTTACTCACACAGCTACCTCATTGCGCCTCTTTTTTTCTTTGCGTCATGTGCTGTTTGGGGAGGGTTTTTTGGAAGGGACATCCTGCGTGACACTGCAGTGACACTCCTAGATGGGCCCGGTGTTTGTGTCGGCCACTAGGGTCGCTTATCTTACTCACACAGCTACCTCATTGCGCCTCTTTTTTTCTTTGCGTCATGTGCTGTTTGGGGAGGGTTTTTTGGAAGGGACATCCTGCGTGACACTGCAGTGCCACTCCTAGATGGGCCAGGTGTTTGTGTCGGCCACTAGGGTCGCTTAGCTTAGTCATCCAGCGACCTCGGTGCAAATTTTAGGACTAAAAATAATATTGTGAGGTGTGAGGTATTCAGAATAGACTGAAAATGAGTGGAAATGATGGTATTTGAGGTTAATAATACTTTGGGATCAAAATGACCCCCAAATTCTATGATTTAAGCTGTTTTTTAGGTTTTTTGGAAAAAAACACCCGAATCCAAAACACACCCGAATCCGACAAAAAAAATTCGGTTAGGTTTTGCCAAAACGCGGTCGAACCCAAAACACGGCCGCGGAACCGAACCCAAAACCAAAACACAAAACCCGAAAAATTTCCGGCGCTCATCTCTACTTTAGGATAGCCTCCTGCTTTCTATCAGCAGGTTCCTTTAGGGCGGCCGTATCCGGAGACGGTAGTGCCACCTTTTTAGACAAACGTGTGAGCGCTTTATCCACCCTAGGGGGAGTTTCCCAACGTGACCTATCCTCTGTCGAGAAAGGGAACGCCATTAGTAATTTTTTTTATATCACCAATTTTTTATCGGGGAAAGCCCACGTTTCTTCACACACTTCATTTAATTCTTCAGATGGGGGAAAAACTATAGGTAGTTTTTTCTCCCCAAACATAATACCCTTTTTTGCGGTACCTGGGTTTATATCAGAAAGGTGTAACACCTCTTTCATTGCCTCAATCATGCAACGAACGGCCCTAGTGGACATTAAATTTGACTCATCGTCGTCGACACTGGTATCAGTATCCGTGTCGACATCTGTGTCTGCCATCTGAGGTAGTGGGCGTTTCAGAGCCCCTGATGGCCTTTGAAATGTCTGGGCAGGCACGAGCTGAGAAGCCGGCTGTCCCGCATTTGGCATGTCGTCAAATTTTTAATGTAAGGAGTCGACACTTGCACGTAATTCCTTCCATAAGTCCATCCACTCAGGTGTCTGCCCCGCAGGGGGTGACATCACATTTATAGGCATCTGCTCCGCCTCCACATAAGCCTCCTCATCAAACATGTCGACACAGCCGTACCGACACACCGCACACACACAGGGAATGCTCTTAAGGGAGACAGGACCCCACAAAAGCCCTTTGGGGATACAGAGAGAGAGTATGCCAGCACACACCAGAGCACTATAATAATGCAGGGACTAACTGAATTATGACCCTTTATAGCTGCTTATAGTATTAAACTGCGCCTAAATTTAGTGCCCCCCTCTCTTTTTTACCCTTTCTGTAGTGTAGACTGCAGGGGAGAGTCAGGGAGCTTCCTTCCAGCGGAACTGTGAGGGAAAAATGGCGCCCGTGTGCTGAGGGAGCTGGCTCCGCCCGCTTTTTTCTGCATTCTGGCAGGGGTAATTACCACATATATAGCCTCTGGGGCTATATATTGTGGTTATTTTGCCAGCCAAGGTGTTTTTATTGCTGCTCAGGGCGCCTCCCCCCCCAGCGCCCTGCACCCTCAGTGACCGGAGTGTGAAGTGTGTATGAGGAGCAATGGCGCACAGCTGCGGTGCTGTGCGCTACCTTGGTGAAGACTGAAGTCTTCTGCCGCCGATTTTCCGGACCATCTTCATGCTTCTGGCTCTGTAAGGGGGACGGCGGCGCGGCTCCGGGAACGAACACCAAGGACGGCTCCTGCGGTCGATCCCTCTGGAGCTAATGGTGTCCAGTAGCCTAAGAAGCCCAAGCTAGCTGCAAGCAGGTAGGTTTGCTTCTTCTCCCCTTAGTCCCTCGTTGTAGTGAGCCTGTTGCCAGCAGGTCTCACAGTAAAATAAAAAACCTAGTTTAAACTTTCTTTCTAGAAGCTCAGGAGAGCCCCTAGTGTGCATCCAGCTCGGCCGGGCACAGAGATCTAACTGAGGTCTGGAGGAGGGGCATAGAGGGAGGAGCCAGTGCACACCAGATAGTACCAAATCTTTCTTATAGTGTGCCCAGTCTCCTGCGGAGCCCCTCTATTCCCCATGGTCCTTACGGAGTCCCCAGCATCCACTAGGACGTTAGAGAAAAGGGGGCGCTGTCTGACGCAATGTGTAAAAAAGGGATGCCGTTTGCCGTAATGTCTAAAAAGGGGAACTGTCTGCCGTAATGTGTAAAAAGGGGATGCTGTCTGCCGTAATGTGTAAAAAGGGGTCGCTGTCTGCCAGAATGTATAAAACAGGGGCGCTGTCTGCCATAATGTGTAAAAAGGAGAACTGTCTGCCGTAATGTGTAAAAAGGGGAACTGCCTGCCGTAATGTGTAAAAAGGGGGCGCTGTCTGCCGTAATGTGTAATAAGGGGAGCTGTCTGCCGTAATGTATAAACAGGGGACGCTGTCTGCCGTAATGTGTGAAAGGGGGACTCTGTCTGCCGTAATGTGTGAAAGGGGGACTCTGTCTGCCGTAATGTGTAAAAAGGGGAACTCTGCCGTAATGTGTAAAAAGGGGACTCTGCCGTAATGTGTAAAAAGGGGAATCTGTCCTCCGTAATGTGTAAAAGGGGCTCTACATGGTGTAGTGGCGCTACTGTGTGGCGTAATTTGAATAATGGAGACTATTGTGCACCGTAATATATGAATTGGTATTATTTTGTGGCCACACTCCTTCCTCATGAAGCCACACCCCCAATATCTTTTTCATGCGCCTGCGGCGTGCACTTCCCTTATGTTACATAAGGAAGAGGGCGGTGCCAATGCCGCTTTTTGCACACAGCGCCAAAATGTCTAGTTACGGCACTGGTAAGTTCCACTGGAGTAGGGAGTGATGTGAATGGTCAAATATGCTCTTTAAAGCACTACAGAATATGTGTGCATTATAAATAACTTAATTTAAAAAAATTGTATCTATGGTTTATAATATTCCCCCTTTCTCATGTCTAATTTCATAAACACAAATATACACTTCTCATACTTATA